>NC_071467.1:21486111-21733611 GCF_028500815.1 Rissa tridactyla
AAAAAGAAATTGACAGGGGAAAATTATCAGGTTATAGCCCAGTGTTCTGATGGCAGGAAATACAGCAAACCTGGGAGAAGTGACTGAGAAAGACTGAACAGAAATTGGTATATTTGGAGCAGGTACTGCTTTTTAAAACTTCAGCTTATATGATGCCTAGCACAGCAGGTTCTTCATTCACAAGTAGTGCCTATGGACAATGAAGTAGCACAAATAAATACATAAAAAAGCAAAAGACGAAAATCAACACCTTCTTCAGGAAGAGGATGAGATACAGAAAGAATACTGAGGTACTGAGAGTTGGGCAAATGAAAAAAATCCAAGCAATAACAATGTGGGTTGGACATTCCTGATTTAAAAAAGTCAGAGAAATGAAATAGTGAACAGAGGAGTATTCACTGGTATCCTACGGATTACCCATAAATGCAAGTAGCCCTTGAAATATTCTAGTGTTTTACGGAGATGGACTATCTAGCAGTGCCTTTTGTCTGGCAATAACACACTGGCCCAGCCCCTTCTCTGTACTGACTACAGGGGTTTAGTTGCTGTCTTGTGTAACGTTTAGAGATACAGCATTAATAAGACCTTTTTACTTTTTAGGTAATTTGGTTTCAACTGTTGGACTAGTATTTAACTGGTGAAGCAATTAGACATCAATCAAATGATCTGAAAAAGCATAACAACAGGCTGAAAAAGATCACACTATATTAGCTCCTTTATAGTAAACATGCTAGTTTTGGTGGTGTTTTTTTTTTTTTTAGATAAAATGTTAATATGAAGAAAAAATACATCCACTATTATATTATTTTTTTTCAAAAATTCAGGAGAGGGACAAACCACTGACTAAAATTAAGGAGGAGTTAAGGTACTTAGTACTTTACAGTAAAGTTTCTTAAAATTATCTCTGAAATGTAGAGAAATATTATTTATGCAGTTTATATGCTTTTTGAAGTGAGAAAGACCAGATGTACACGCAGGTACTTATACCTGCGAACATACAACTACGGAAAACTAAGTAACTTTTTATGTACACACAGAGACAATATTGATATTTGCATGCACGTATACACATACGTATACATATGTATATGCATATAAAATTTCGCACGTGCTCACACATACTTGAATAACTAAATTCCTGCTGAAATTATGCCGCATGTGCCTTTTCCAGCAGAATATCATGTCATGTATGATTCAACCTTTCAATGTGAGATTTGCCCTGCTGCTCTGCATTTTAAAAAGCAGACTTCATGTAAAACCTGATTAGAAATTCCAGTTTAATTTTCAGATTCCTGCAGTAAACAGAAATGTACACATAGTCACTCCACCCTGGCTGATATTATCAACTCTGAGATTTTGTCTGGTTCCCATGAACTTTGATTTTTAAACCTCAGTCACACATATAAACAGTTGGAGACGCTGGCCCTTTGCCCTCTACACCTAAAGAAGGTGCTCACAACCGAGCAAAGCCCTAAAACTTCAATGAGATGAAATTTCAAGTTGCTTAAAAATGAATTTCGAGTGATCTGAAGCACATTGGCTGTTTCTGTTTATGTTGAAATATTTTTATTTGACCCATAAACAGTACAGAAAGATAGAATCACTATAGCAGCCGGATTATTTTTTTTTTTAAGCCATTTAGCAGCTGGTGTTAAAAATGCACTACTTCTTCCTTGGCATCTAAACTGCACTGTTTCGGCAGAAGACACTACAGGCTTTCACTTTTGTGAGGGAAATCCTGGGCAAAAAAAAATGGTAAGAAAGAGGTAGTTTATAATCTAGCAGTGATAGAGGGAAAGGCTAAATAATAATTTATAATTTGGACTGGCTACTTTAATCCCATGATTTACTACTACCTATGCCCAATATTGTTAAGAAATGGAACACTTCTTAATTCTGGTGAATTTTATTTCTCCATATTACTGTTCTCCTGTAAATGGACTAGGAAACACTTGGTAATACTAGTACTTCCTGGTATTGAAATGCAGCCTGCTTCCCGTGATGAGAAAGAAAATCTTATCAAAGTGTTACAGATGTTCTTCAAATGATTTAATAAATACAAGAATATCTTCTAAGTAAATGAGGCAAATATGTCATTTGAATCCTCACAGCCTCGATAATTAAAAGCAAGACCACCAGCTGACTTCTTTTATTTTTTAAAAGCACAACTTGATCTGCACAAGAAATGCAACCTTCTCCAATAATGTTTTCCCTCACAAAGTTAAGAACCTACCTGTTGATCCTGAGGCAAATGCCAGTAGTGGTCCAATATTCATCAGAAACTTTAATTAATTCTGCTTCCCTTTGGGCATCTTACTTTCACCACAGTGGGGGAAAAAAGGAAAAAAAAAACAAACCCTACCCAACCTGTGGTCATTGATATCAGTATGAAACTAGGACGACGCTTAAACTGGAAGACCTGGAGTTTCACATACTTTTCTCATATTTTTTTAAGTGCCATCCAATTAGTACATGGGGACTGTGATGTGTCTCAGTGTGCAACCGTTGCCAATTTACTTTATAATTTAAAGAACTTAACCCTCCCTCTAGCATCTCCCTTTTACTCTTGTATAGCTTTATTGTTTTCAGAGGAGCGATAGACCTATGAAACGAATGAAAAGTCATACTCGATCCACTGGAATTAGAATACGCGTCAAATGATTCACACTGAAAGTTAAGCAGGAAGGAATCAAAGCAAAGATTACTTCCTAAGATGTCAGAATATATTTACGGCATATCCTAAATGAAAAAAAAAAAAAATTAAAAAAGATATTCTAAGGGTTACATGCAAGCCAGCGTTTTCAGAGAAATGGATCAGTTCCCTTCTGTGCTGCTGTTACATTGCCTGATCTTGCCCAAATCGTGCTGGGTCAGATTTTCAAATCCCAGACTCCTCACCGCTGGGCTGAATTTTCACGCACGTGCACGTTCCCACCTTATGCGGACATTTCTAATAGCTGGGCTGCTAGAAAGCCTTGAGGTTTCTGCTAGGAACATACCTAACTGTACAGGGTTAAAACACCTTTACATTTTCCCCATCTTTATTTTCTCTGGATCTCAATACTTCAAGTGTAAAATCGTGCGGTATACCCCGCATTGCACAGCGTGGCTGTGAAAACAGAGACATCAGAAACACCGAGGTACGCAGAGGTTAGAGTAACCAAAGCCATAACGGCAAACTAGAAAGGGTGCTTGATGTACCTTACTCTGGTTCAGAGCCTTAAAACCAAGAATAAACTGTGATGTTTATATTAACCTTCCATAAATCAGTGGATTTTCCAAGAATGTGAATCAACAGAGCATTTGGCTGCAAAATTATTCTTTATAATCTCAGAGGTGTTGATATAAAAACACCCATGGACAGGAAGCATTGGGGTTTAGTCCTCAATCTGTGTGACTCCCCTTCTAGCTATGAGCACATTTTGTCTGCGATCCTTCCAGGCCTGGTCCTGTCTTACAGGGCTCATCATTTGCTAAATGTGTTGTTTCAGGACGTAACCTTTCCCAGCGTTAGGCAGAAGAAAAAGACTTAAGATGACAATTTACACTTGTACTGCCCGCCCCTGCGTGCTCTGATACAGTCAATACAGGCAGCCCTGGAAGAGAAAAATGTGAAGGAAGAAAAACACTTATATGTTTGGTTCTACGGCTATTTTTGAGAGGAGGTACGCACTTAGCTGAAAAAAAAGATCTACTCACCACTGATATTTTGCCTGAATAGCCATATTTTTGAGTTTTAAAACTCTAAATGAGTACTTGATAACTAGTAGAATTTTTAAAACTGGACAATTTCCTGAAAATTTCCTTGGATAGCATGGCAAAAACATAGCCAAAGTGTTTGTGATGCAAAGGGACAGGACACGTGGAGGGCTGCTCTGCAGAAGCAGTCATCGCTGTCAGGACAGAGAAGAGGTAATTGATAAAGCTCTGTTCTGCAAATGGGAGTTTTGCTATAGGCTTTACATTTTAATCCCAGGTTCCAATATTATAAATACATATGACTGCTTTCTTTGCAGAGAGTGCAAATTATTTAGGGAGAAATGGAGCTACAAGTCTACTCCTGACTGTCTGTGCTCCCAGACTCTTATTTGCGGACTCTGAAGTAGAAAGAATTACCTTCATGTTTTCAGGGCTGCCTAGGGTTTCCATGAAAACAAGCCCCATGCCTTGACTCTCTTCTGCAACCTTAACGTTGTTCCTTTTTCCCAGTTATTGAAATAGATTATAGCCCTGACAAATCTATTATTCCTCATTCATAAGTATTTGCAGTTTACTCGGACAGTGATTTCTGGCCGGGAACATCACCGAATGTTCAATTTTCTCTGTTTTAAAAAACGGAGGCATAAGTACCCTGTTAAGTGTTGTAATCAGATTGTCCATCTCCACAGCACATGGAGGGCCAATGTCAAGGCCAATTCAGAACTTCTACAGCTCTTGTGTAACCACTAAGCCTAAAATACATACAGAAACGCAGTAACGATGACTGGTTCAAAGCCCTATTAAAATTCATCCATCCACATCTCTGATAAAACGATTTCTACCATTTTGTCCGCAGTGTAGCAACAACAAGGCTGCAGGTCAGGTACGGCACTGCTTTGATCACCCCCAGTTTCATTAGCTTCCCGCTGCAGCCATCGCTTGCAAAAATGAAGAAAGGACCAGAAGATGCAAAGTCCTCGCTTCCTCTGCACCAACACTCGGGCCAGCTCTTGGATTCCCTTCCTATGTTTGTACCGGAACAGCATGTGAGGTTTATGCTACTACATTTTACCTAATGCCTAAGGAAGGATAAATTATAATGGTCCAGCTGACGAGTGGTAGCTACATTGTGCTTGATTGCTCAGACTGCTATGATTTAATGTACCTCCCCAAAAGAAGATCGAGAGGAGACAATGGCACAGGTCAGCTTCCTCTTCAGCTTGGACAGAAGCTAGAAAACCCCGAAGCCCCTTATTGCCACAATTACTTGCTCCGTACACATCTCTTAATTTCACTACTAATACAAAACACTACGGAACTGCAGATGATTTTCCTGATACTACTGCTTTTTAGTATTAAGCTCTCCATTTTAAAAACACTGACCAGAAATGAAGTCACTAAAATTCACTGATTTCTGGAAAGTATGAAACACGAATATTCAAACAGGACCAACAGTTCCAACCCGAAATGTTTAACAGTTTTATTTCCCATTATGTTCAAAGAAAACACAACTGGCTCAGGGGAAAATGTTTCATTTTCCTTAAATTGCAGTAGCTTATTGTTGACATAAAGTATTTTCGTTGTAATAACTTTTTAACTGTCATCGCTAAGGCCATAATATATATTTTTTAACAACATTCACAGCTCCCAGAAGTACTAGCTTGCTAGTGGAGATTTTGACAAAATAAATCATGCATTTTTAAAATAACTTCACCGTACCTTTACTGCAAAGAATGATCACTTAATTTCATTGAGAAGATCATTAGGGACTTTCGTATGTGCCATCAAGCATAGCAAGACCTAAACTGCCACACTTTGTGTGAAAGCAGGCATCCGTGGACACAAACTTGCTGCTGCACACCAACATGCTATAACCTCCAGGCTGCCTAGGCAAAAAACGGCAGCTCATTTGCTGCATGTATCAGCTCTAATTTTAACTGAACTAATTTCCATCCTGTTACATTAGGAATGGCCAGCACACACCAGGGACCATGGATGCTACGAATGCATTTTTTCTGGACATAAGCAGTAGCTGGGTAATGAGGAAGCCTCTGAGAAGAGGCATGACCTGCACTAGACCTACTCAGTTGTGCAGCTGTGTGTTTTAGTGGCTTGTCTTGGAGTCACGGCGTTCCCAAAGCCAGCGATGCTCGACTGGTTGGGGGCCCACTTCCACCTAAGGAGCACTGTGGGCTTCTTACTGGGGTTTTTTGGACTTGACCCAAAGTCACTTTTGGAAATACGTTTTAAAATAGAACAATACAGCTGTCACGTAAACCCACCAAGTTAATGAACATGTGAAAAAAGGTTCTTCAAAGCTAGGCTGGTGGGGTGCGCGATGTAAGTCAGGGTTGTGAAAGCCTGTCCTGATTTAATGATGCCTTTCATGCTGTGTGTGTGATAATGTTCATTCAATGTGTACTTTGCATAAAAGTTGAAAAGTTAGGAACTGAAACACATAAAGAGAACACTCGTGTCATAATCCTAGCCCTGTATCTATAAGCATTATGATAGTATCTTTCACTACAAGAATATGTAGTGCTTCTCAAACCTGGAAACGTCCTACAGATTTTTCATATACTCTAGAAAAATGCATTTTTAAAAAGCGCTCATTAAATGAGGCACCACTTCACACCTCTCGTTCATTGTAAGTATTGTGATGAGCATTGTGCCTGTGTAATTCTGAGCATTCCTGATTGACTCCAGTTCCAGTAAGATCTGTGGGTATTGAGAAACATGGCCAAATTCTAGACATATTAAACAACAGGATAATGACAGAGCTGCCTTTATACTTTAAAGCCAGTAATGGAAATTAAATAATGCTTCAAAACATTTTTTGAGGTGTGTATTAACGTATTCTCCGAAGTAATACATGCACACAAGGGTGCCATGCTACTTGTACTTGCGACTTCGCCTTATGATAACAGCCTTTACTCAGCTGAAAAATGTTAAAATTCTCTTCGCGCTGCTCTTTAATGGAAACATTAAAATGAAATACGACAGGTTTTTTGAAAACTCCGGGGTCCACCTAAAATGACTAACCTAAATCACAAGGATGTGCTTGCAAGCCACAGTGTTGCTCAAAACTGGCTGCTGATCCGAGAGCTTGTCTAATACCTACTGTCTGCAACATCAGGAGGGACAGCCGAGCTCTCTTCTTCTTCCAGATGTTCTCCCAACCACACTTGTAAACACTCATTTGCCGATCGCAAAATCGCAGCAAGTTTATGCTACAGTGGGCCTTAAATACCTGATTAATTCTAGAAATTACCAAAATAAATACAGGCTAAGTCTTTGCTCATTGAATAAGGATAAAGTAACTTCAAAATCCACAGCCACTGGTTGCCATGCAACCTGCTATAGTATTATGGCAGAAATAAGCTGTGCTTGAATTTTCAGTGCCCTCTCGCTCAGCCTTCTTGATGTTGTGATACTCTAATGCTTCTCAGCTAACTTCCATTAAGTAGTTTTTTGTGGGGTAGTATTCCAAGGTTAAAATGATTAAATAACTTTTATGGTTGATCAAATATAAGCCCTTATTATACACAGTAGGCAAAACCATACATTTTAATTACTTTGTTATCAAAGATCTAGGTATTTACATTTCATTTTTCAGTTATAATTCTGAATTTAGTTTGACCTTCATAAAAAAGGGAAGACCCGAGATTCTTGCTGTCTTAAACATTTTTTCCCATAAACAAAAAACCACATTAAGACATGGTAACAGCAGAAACACTGCAATGAGATCTACGTAGCCTATTAGAAGTATTTTCTACTGAGATATTTTGTTTTATTTAAGCATCATCTTTTAATTCTGCAGTTTAATTTTTAACTACTTTAATTATTTGTGACTTGATAATACATTTGCAGTCTAAGGTTGATATATCAATATTTGATAATATTGACATTACATTAATTCAAAGTTCATATTTAGAGCTATCAATAGCATTTTTCCCTATAAGAAGTACATTCCAGTTTAAATACTGGAATAAAAAGAGTAGCTTCAGATACTCTACAGAACTTTGCTACAGATTGGTAACAAAGTAATTTTCTGTAATTAAAATATACTAATATGTATAGTGATATATGTTTAAAAATTCATGATTAAGCAAAGTTTGTATTTTGCATTTTCGGCTTCTGAAATTATTTGAAGACAACAGATTTCACAGACAAAAATCAACTTAATAAGGTCTCGTCTTACATATCCATTTATTAAAGAAATCTAAAGCAATTCAAAATCTATCCATTAACCTCTACAACTTATGTAAAAACAGATTTATCAGAAGAGGATGGAAATACCATGTGGGTAATTTACACTGTAAATATTTCAAAATAAAAATACCATCTTTCATTTATTAAAAAAGCAAAAATTAAAAACAAAACAAAACAAAACAAAAAAACCAAAATCAAGCCATAACATATTTATGTGGAAAGATGTTCAGATCGTCCTTTGTAGGAAAACATTTTTTTTTGCCAAATGTAGATTCAGTATTGTTCATGTTTCTGCTACATTATGTTACATAGCAATGTTAAAGAAAAAACAAACATGAGTTTTAAAAGCTTGTATTTTAACTCTCAGAGGCTTTTTCTCAGGGGCTTTTTTTTTTCCTTACTATTTTACTATTTTGTCTTTCAGAGCTTTATAGCTTTTCCCACAATCTGCTGTGATTTTTAAATATAAATGATTAAAAAATATACTTATGCCTGTGGTGGGAGGTTATAGACACATTTTTTAAAATTATTCCCTTTTCATAGAGTACTAGTTCATAACTAATAAGAAAAAAAATGCTAAATAGAAAGCATGAAATTAACAACAAGCAGTAGATTCAAATAACCTTGCAGCCGAAGCTTTGTAACCTAATTCCAATAATGGCTCAAAGATACATGGCATAATAACATTTTCTCTTTTTCAGATTGTAATGATGTTCACATGCAAACGCATGGCCAGAGTCATCGTTATAAAATGATTGCTTAACACATTCCTTCTCGGGCTTTGTACTCTCACGCCTGCATAATGTGCCCCTTTTCGTAGCGTACAGTGCGACGCTTAAAGTTAGCTCCAAATATCATCGCTACGTTCTCATTTATTTTGTTACTTTAGGGAAAAAAATCACAAACATTCCCCCCCTCCTCCTCCCCAGCCCCCGGATTTAAGGTCTGGCTCTAAACTATGGTCATCGCCGCCTCATTCCGGTTAAAGAGAGGGGAAGGAGCTTATCTATTTGGAAACGCAATCTCTTGTACCTCCTTCTGTAAAGGGTAAGGGGAGCAGACAGCACGTAAGTGACACATTGCCTTGTGGTTTAGAAACAGATGGGGGCACTAGCCAATATGCTCAACAACATCCCGCCCGGCGCACAATGCGGCAGCGCGGCGGAGCTCCCGGCTCCCGGCGGCGGGGAAAGCGGCACGGCGACGGTGCCCAACACCATTTGAGCCATTAATAATTAGCAATGCTAAACTGCAAAGACTCCATCCGCGCTGTCAGGTGTTTAGATAATGCCATCAAGCGTGGAGCCCGGCGCCCACAGTCATTTTGTAAACTCTATCTATCAGTTTAGGAATGCATTTCAGTTTCTTAGCGTGTATACAGCCGACCTGCTGGTGAAATTACATTGTATAAAGGAAAATACTGTACCACGCAGGAGAAGATATAAAGCAGAAAAGAACTTAAAGGAAAAGTTTAAAGGATCTGTCATCAAAACTTTAAATAGGCCTTTCTCCAGCTGTAGCTAAATTATTGTACTTCTTGATACTGTTTGCTCCTCATAGCAATTGAAAGCATATGTAATTTAACAGCAGGCCTCAATCCTTTAATAAGCTGTCTTTAAAATACCTTACATGGATTACCTATCTGTAAATCTGCTTCCCATGCAGAATGTGACAGCATTATGGAAATTGTGAGTTCAGTAAAGATGGCATATACCAAAGAGAACCACATCTGCACACTGTAAGATTATACCAAACATTGGAAGTAATCTTTAGTCATTTATAATACTGCAGAATGCATAATTAAGATTAAGGGCTCTATTCTGCCCTTACTTATGTCCTACGTATCTCATAATTTTTTTCCCCCTGTAAATTAAACAGAAAAGTAGCACTGCAAGGCTTTCTTGTTCAAATTATGCAAAGTTGGTATTCATCTTTCTGCAATTTGGTGCACATCTAAGGAAGTTTGGCAAAAAGGGAGCGATCACATATGGAGCAGAATCCATACTAAAAAGGGCTATCCCGTGTTTGCCAAAAGGAGCAACTTGCAAGTAGCACATATTTCCTTATCACTTAAAAAAAAATAAAACTAAAGAAACAAAAAACAAAAAAGAGTTTCCCAGAGCAGGAGCGCAGTCAAAAGGGATGCTGTGCTCGGAGTCACTCTGCTGAAGGCGCAGCCTGCCTAGACAAACAGAAACACAAAGGTCTGAAAGCAGCTGACAGCAAAGGAGGGGGGGGGGGGGGCGGAAAGTTTTGGCGAGGCAAGGGCAGCGCTAATGTTCCCCAGTGCTTGGATTTCTAAGCCCTACCTACTTCTGCACTTAATAATATGTAATTTCTTCCACCATTTACTGGTGGGAGAGGCAGAAACAGGAGGGTCTTCTCAAAACCTGTGCTGGTGGGTAGGAAGAGGAGGAGGAAGGGAGAGGGGAGGCGGCGGCGGCGGAGGAGGAGAGATGCTTATGGTAACCAAGCTCCTTCAGTGGAAGCCCTGTGCACCACCAGCCAGCTACATGTTTTCTTTGCCTCCTCATAGCTCCAGCAGTCTGCAGACAGCATCTGTCACCCACTGTTACTTACTGTGAACTTATATTTTATTCCACAATATACAAGTTCTTTACAATTCCCTTTCAGCTGGGTACCACGATATGGGGTCTGCAAGTCCCAAAACAAACCAGACCAGAATCCAGCCTTACACCTTACCTCTGACAAATGCCTTTATTATTTGCAATAGGTGAATGAAAGGAAATGCCTATCTTACTGAAAGTGGTTCATTATATTCCACTATAGAAATTGGGAAACGTATCAGTTAGTGGCACAGTAACGTAGTTCACATCCAGCTTTGGCCTTTTTCTTTGCTCTGGCAATTCATGAAAGACAAACAAAGGCTTTTTTTTTTTTTATAATTTTTACTAATGACTAAAATTCACACACATGGTTAATGTCTGCTACTTTGGAAACAGTGGCATTTCTAGGAGTTGGCATTTGAGATGGCAGATGGGGTGGAAAGGAATTTGCCTCTGGGGTTAGGGCGCTACATCGCTCTCCTCTGCCCACTGCAGAACTACTTGCTTATTCCCTCCTAGCGTACAGCAATAAAGATGCTGCCATTTAGGGCATCTGAATCTGAGTTTTAGCACTTACTTTATTCTCGGAATTAGTGCTGTGTATAAAGGTTGGTCATACTAATAGCGAAATACATTGCAAATACGTGCGCCACATTCAGGCCCTGGAGAGCCTCCAGTGTTAAGCGATACCTCAGCTGCTGTGGCAGCTTTCTCACATAAGGAGGACGCTTTCCTCCCCCCACATGAGAGCCCTGAGAGCGCACACGTCTTTCGGCGCAGAATTAGCTAAGCAACTAACACATCACACGGCAAAATAAACAATATTCCCAAGCTTGTTAAAAGCTAAATGTGGCACTTCAGAGAACAATGCACAAGCGAATTGCAAGACTACGTTACCAGTAAGCCATGTTTAATCCTCCAGCCAGATGCAATTTTAAAATTGTACAGAAAGTGAGGAGGTGATTATTAAAGGACTGCGAACATATTCCAGCTCTAAAACAGACATAGATAAACTGACATATGCACAGACATCTCAGATGGAGACTCAGCACAAAAAATCGTTGGGAAAAAAAAAAATCCCTTTGCATTCCTATATATATTTGGAGGTGTTAGTTCCTCACTGCTGCAGTAGCATTCATTTCCTAAACTTCTGAAATCCTCTTTATCAGTGAGATTCTCATACACTCTTAAGAGAAAGTAATGGTAACCTATCACTTTTAAGACTACAGCTTTTGAAAACCAGACTGTCAGAATACTGCAGGATGTACAATAAAAAGCGAACGGATGGCAAAGAGACTGGCTAGATGTTTTAATATGTTTCCAGCATCCACGATTCTATGATTAATTTGTTCTCTCTCATCCTCTTTTCAAAATGGTAGGAGAGCCTCTACCATTTCTGAGTTGAGCATTACTGTAAATTGAGATCCTGGCTCAATTTAGGGATTTTATTGCAACAGAAAGCAGATTGATAATGATTATTATTATTATGAACATTTGTAAGGCAACAACTACTGCGATATTTGGCTTATATTAAAAGGAAAATTGTTCACAAGTACCAAGAGCAAATGTCCAATAATCTCTGTATAATCTCACTTTTACAAAATGAAGAAAGAGATTTTCTTTCTCAGTAGACTCTATGTAGTGTTGGGGGACCCAGACAAAAGAAACACGGGAGTACACGCATATCTTAAGCAGTTCCTGAATGTAGTCAAGAATCGGAAGAGCTGAACATTCACAAAGCTGTCTAAATATACACAGTTCATTTGGCAACAGTACCTCCTGCTCAAATTACTGGTGATTCTCTATTGCTTCTGTGTCTGAAATTAAGCTTACTGTCTGACCCCCAAAGAAATTAAAAGTTTTATAAATCTCTCGGATTGTCCTGCCATAACTGCCCAAGAGTCTTTCTTGAAAAATGAGGTTAGTGGGTCACTACTTTTAATAGATGGCTTCTTGAGCAAGACCCGGGTCATTTATTGTTTGACAGATTTTTGGCAAATGTCCTTCATTTTGAAAGATATTCACAATCTCCAGCACTAATAATTGTACTCGCATCTCTCTGTGCTGTGTTTTAACTGAAAAGAGAGAAAAAGGCAATTCACAGCTCAGTACAATCTTCTCCTCTTATTCATTAGTAAAAGCAAAAAAATGTTTCTCAAAGAGGGGAGAAAGGCAAAAAGTGGTAGATTGGAGTGCATGGAGATAACTCTTTTTATGCCTTGAAAATTTCCAACTTCTTTTTCCTCATTATCTCTACAGAAGCACCGTGTATTTGAGCAGCTCGGGTGAAGAGCTGCTGCTGCATATTGGTATATCCCACAGCAATTATTTTACAACGGGTCCCAGTTCACTTGCCTTGGCCACATTCTAGAGAAGCGCCAGCACGCTGATCAAGAACCCGCGCGAAGGCTCATTTAACCTGCCTTGCATATGTGAGGTCATTTCATGTGTAAAAGCCAGCATTCTTGTGACATTAGTATTTTTGAACTCAGCCATTTCTCTGAAAAGAATCCATTGATTACACGGTTAACTTGGGAGCCTTTGTCTCTTACTCTAGATTTAACAGTTTTGTAAGATGCACATTCTGGTAAAGAATAGAAATTAATAATAAATAAAGACTACCTCTCTTAATCTGCTATTATTTTATTTTGGAGGTGAACAAAAATGAACAGAATAGACTCATTAGAGGGACAGAGCCAGCTTTCACATAATTTCAAAGACTGGTTTTATCCTACAGAGGTATTTTTTACCAGTTCTTTCCCTTTTCAAATGCATCTAGAAAATACACTCTGTTTTTTTAATAGTTTATTGTTGAAGAAACGCTACTAGATCTACTGGCTAGCATTTTTGCTGGTAGATCTACTATTAGACCTCATAGGCTGTTTCAAAGAAGACTACGGGAGAAGGTGCTCACATTTAAATCAGAAACTGGGATGATTCTGCTTTAAACTCTGCTTTATCTATCCATATTCTTCTTACTATTGCCGTTATATCAAGAACATTTGAATTTTGATTTCCTGCATCTAGTTCTGAAAGAATTTTACAGCATTACATTTGGTGCAAATGGGCCACTGTTTTCCAAAACGTTGTATTATTCCAGAGCATGGAGTGAATTTTTGCAAAGGGTACCCTGTCATCTCTGATATTGCAACCGATCGCAAGTCCTGAGAGGTGCGTACAGTAGTGTTTGTTTGATCAGTTAAGTATTTGGCATTATCTTCTAAATGCTATCTCCTCTGCTCCCTCAAATTCTGGAAGTGTGTAGCTGCAGAAGAGATCATCTGTTCCATCTTCCTGTCTCAAGACAGAATCAACAGTACTCTAATTCATCTCAAAGCTACTTCATCTAGTCTTTCTTTCCTTAAAGACCTCTAATGATGCAGACTACATAACTTGTTCCAGAGCTTCATTCTCCTTGTCCCAAACTGATTTCAAGTACAGAAGTAGAGGGTTTTTGAAAGTCAGAATGCTCACGTGATGCTGTAAAGCTGGATCCATTCATTCCTCTAGTAAAAGGAACTATTTGTTCGACATCACAGTTCCAAAAATATAACTGCCTGCATTAGAGTTCCTATTCCTTAATTCTTTTTTTAAGTGCTGCTCTGTGAAATCATTTGTGACTATGCTGATTTTGAGTAATTTATTATCACTTGCACCACCTTCCCTTTCTCTCCTAATATTCTCAGTCGATTTTTCTCCTTTGGTAAGAGGACATCAGAACTGCCTTTGAAAGAAAGTGCTGAAAGACTCAGCAGTCTTTGCCATCTTTTTATTTTATTTTATTTTATTTTATTTTACTTTATTTTATTTTATTTTATTTTATTTTTATTTTATTTTTCCATAGAACCATGCTCCATACCTATATCTTCCTGGCGAGAATTTTTTTTGTTGTTGTTTAGTTAAAGTTCCAAGGGTGAGAAACTAAATTTTCTTCTCCTCCCAATAAAAAAAAATGCTATTATATGGAGGTAAAATGACAATTTCCTGCAGCAGCACAGTGAAAGGAAGATGGATATATAAAATAAGTACGAAAAAACAACAAGAGTAAAAGAAAGCTTAAGTCTATTAACAATGGACTGAGGTAGTATCATTATGCTATCTATATGTCTAATGAACATTTAAATATAGAGATCAACTAATTACTCATGGCAACACTTTATTTAATAATAGCTCTGTGTGTGGAGCCATACAAATAAATGTGCAAATATAAATAACACTATTCCTGCCCTAAGGTTTTTGCAGCCTTAAGTGACGCACACATAGCTTAATATGGATAGAATTTTAAACTGTATGTTTAAGGGCTTTGCTTTGTTTGCAGTTGTAGAGTAAGAAAGGATTGGTGCTGCAAACTGAAAAGCAGTGCTTTAGAAAGCAACAAGTACTTTGCCTCAGAGGAGAAATCAAGACAATCTTACTGTCTTCTAACCCAAACCTGTTTTATCCCATGCCCACTTGGTTTTTATGATTTTCAGTTTTCTCCTTTGTCCTTTCCCCTCTGTAGCTACTTCTGGAATGCACTTTCCATCTCTAAAAACAGTGCAGCTATTTCTCATTTCTCCCTCTCAGCCTACCTGTTCCCAGATTTCCTTTCAACACTGTCTCTACAGCAGCATGTTTGATGAACACCCTACTTCTTCCTGTCTTCTGACTTGGATAAGATTGTATTGGGATATAGGAACCTTAGACTAATTAAACGACAGATACGCCACCCTGCTCCATACCAAAGCTCAGCTAGCCTTGCTTCTCTGATTCTCAGCCTCCCGGTTCAAGTGCAGCCTCGATAAAACAGCTCTTAATCTCCCTTCAGATCTTACCTAAGACTACTTCTGCCCTTCTCGTTTAACCTTTCAAAAGCACAGCCTTTCCTATCCATCCACACAACTAAGATCACACTGTTAATTGCAAAAACCTGACTATTCGTATCTAGCCAGAATGCTTTTACCAAATGATATTCCCTTTCTATTGCCTTGGCCGTGTGATGCCTGTCTTTACCTGTCTCTGCTGCTTCCCTCTTCTATCAGATGAAACACAATCTTTGTCCTCGTGTCCATGGAATATTTTCTTCTTCTTCCACTCATTACCATGAGACCTGCTCCATCTTCCCCTGATACATAAACCAAGCCTCCAACTCACACTTCTTACATTTTCAAAAACCCACAGCTGTGCTTTCTGCAGTGCTCCTCAGACTTCTGATAGACCCTCATCAGCACCCACAGAGCTACCTCTTCTTCTTTCAAACCCAAATCTCACTTCCCCTTCTAATATATCTATAAATTTGGTTGCTTCTGCTTGCTTAAAGCATATTGTCTGTCTGCATTCAGCTCCTCTCTCTTTTTTCCCAGTTGTGTCCTCATCGCAACAGGTGGCAGTTAAAACAGCAGCAGAAACAGTTAGGAAAAAAGATACAAGATTTTAAAAACACTGACATTTTAAATATTTCCCCTGCAAATCTAAATAAAATTGTGTGGAAAAATACACTTAAAAATACAGGCATCCTATGAACAATGTCTGTATCTAATCTACAGATGAGATTACAATATACTGAGCATTTAGTCCTGCTTTAAGGTGAAATCACTGTACAAATACAGAACTCTTCCACAGACTTCCGGGACAGTATTATAGTCGTTAACAATTACACTCAACAAATATCTAAATAATGGTTTCACATTGTTGTGATCCAGCCTGGAAGTCACTAAAGCTGTTAGCTAGACTAATTAAATGAAGTTATCATAAATTTACTGTACTATTACAAATACTATTACTACTATCATAGAGTTAAGACTCCCACCTCCCAAGAAAATATATGCCCATTTATACTTCCCACATGTTATGAAACATGGACTTTTCAATTATTGTGGAGTTTATCCCTGTGAGTTGTAAAAGAACCAGCCCAAAATACTAGATTCAGACTTGGAAAAATTGTTATCTGAATCTGAACTTTGCATTTAGTGTTCATCTCTGACGAATGGAAAAATGGAAACTAAATTCATTTTTGTCCTGAATTCACACACTATATAGTGTGAATAGCTGTAGTATGAACTCTCCCTTCAGAGAAAATATACTATAAAATGTACACTGCTACTAACCTCTGCTGCAATCTTGTGGTAACAAAAGTATATTTTATGTTTCGAGTTAGATTGGATTCCGGCTTTCCAAAAGTGGAAGGAAAAGGCAGTAATCTACTTTTCTACTCAGTTTTCAAGGTCTGATAAAAAAGTTGTAACAGGACCGTGACTAGGCTAAAATAAACATAGATAGCAAGGCATTGTTCGAAAAAAAAATCAAATATGCCTTTTGTAAGTTTGTCGGCAAAATATCGCTTGTGATAAAATGTCTCCTTCTTTTGGGGCAGAGGATGCTTGGAGAGAGAGAGACTGGAAGACAGCCTGTAGCGAGTCAGGCTGGAGACAGCCGACAATGGAGTGTGCCCGAGGATTAGCCAGGCGGCAGGAAAGCCATCGCACGGGCAACGCCTGCGCTGAGCTGCTAGTCGGATGTGCTTTTTTGAAGACTTAGCCCAACTGTAAGAACTTGATCTTTTGCAATCCAAAACTTTCTTCCTCTTGTGGGAGGAGGGTTGGGAAAGGCCGTGCGACCTCTCCGCGCACTGCAGCAGTGGGTGCTCTGGCTGGCGGTGGCACCGGGGCACGCAGCTACCACGCTCCTGCCCAGGCGCTCCAGGCGCTTCACCACCATCTCACCGAAAGCCCTGAGCTGGGCACGAGAACCATGCTGATTTGCTGTCATAAAGACAACATGAAACTCCAAAAATCTGTTTTTTTCCTTAGGTGTAGGCTATCATTTCGATATGTGTACGAGATTCTAGTGATACAGACAGAGGCAAGCTCTGCAGATTTATCAGGGCTTCTCATTAACCTTTTCATCGCCTCTGTCTCCTCAGCAAGGCTTCTGGAGGCACCAGCTAAGCAAGGAAACACCGCCAGCATAACTGTATGAAAGCTACCCTGCCAGGGATCCGCCTGGGATGCTGATGATCAATGTTACCGCTTAAAAGACTTGCCTTCTCTGCAAGGGAATGCAGCTGGGGTCCTTCAGGAGAAAAACGTCGCAGAGTTTCCACTTCTCCATACGGATTTTTCTCAGCTGAGGCACTGTCTGAACCCTTCTCAGGTAGTACTTTCTGCTGCTTTTGAAAACCACCACTGACATGTTTTTACATATCACACAAATGATGATCCAGAGGAGAACACTGAACTGGACCTACCATTAGCATTCTCCTATTAAAGAACATTATCAAACACCTTGTTTTATATTTTTCCATCTTTTATTTGGAGCAAAAAAAAGATAACGTAGCTAAACTATAAAACTGTAAAACAAAACTATAACTAAAAATAACTTGTTTCATAAATTCAGCTGCGCATTGGGCAGATGAATTTTGACCTTGCTCATTTTTTATTTTTTCATTTGTTTTTATTTTTCTAATGTTTAGACAAAGCACTTCATTAAACTTCTGTTAAGGAAAAAGGCTTCTGATATAACCCAATGAAAATTCAGGAGGAGAAATTTTGTGTCCAGTCTATAGGGCACTTACATTCCGTGTCATTCTCTTTTTTTCCCATGCTGTTTTCTCAGTCACAATTCCAGCCCCATTTTTAGACTGAAGTGATAATGATGCTTGTTTTCACATTTTCTGGTTTTGGTATATTTAAAGATAATTCTTAAGGTGATGAGAACTGTCAATATCTTAAATTTAGAATGCGTATATGTATCTTTTCATTAAAAGCTTAATCAAAATCCATCTGGTATTGCACCAACTAACTTTTGGTATTGGACTGTAACACTTCTGACCTAAGGTGCTGTGAAACTGGACAATGGCACTTTAGGTTCAGCTCCACAAAATTATAACTTGGAAAGTATGTATGTTTTTAATCTGACACTAATGCTACGGAGACCGAAATTGTCTTAAGAGAGAGATTGCTGAAGTACTATTTGCATATCTAATTCCATATCCAGATTTATTCTATTTTGGGGGGTTCGTACACTGAATTTATTTCCAAGTGTGCAGTGTATACCCGATTCTCCTCCGCAAGGAGATTGAGGTGACTGGGAGTTTGGCTTGCACCCCTTTCTACTCTGCCAGGCCATAAGCCAACATTATAAGCTGCATTTTTTACTTTTCTGAGTCATCCAGATAAAAGGAAAAAACAGTAAAATTCCCTGCACAGTGCACCACTCAGATAACAAACAGACAAATAAATATAAGCAAAACAACATCAATCTTCATGTATACATTAAAATGAAAGTACAGTCTTTCGGATCCCACGTGTTTCGTTCCTTTTCCTCTTTTCCACTTCCCTGTCCTTACCCTGTATTTTGCCCTCTAAAAGCCAGCCCCCCCCTCCTCTGTGCGCCTGCAGTCACTGAGGCTATTCGTATTTCAGGAGAGAGCCTCTCGCTGCCTCTCTGCCTTCCCACGAAGGACAACACTGATGCCCTAAATGTTCTTACTTACAGCTTTCAAACAGGGGGAGGTTCACCTTCTCCATCTAACCCTGTTGTGCCTCCTTCCCTGGCCTGCATCAGCATCTTGCCAACCTCCGGCGGAGTCGGGGGGACCGCCTCTTTCCTTCTATAACCTTAATTGCCAAATGGCTTTGTGGGACTCCAGGTGAGTTTAAAAAAAAAAAAAAAAAAAAAAAAAAAGAAAAAAAGCGGCAGAATTAAGGAATTACAGAAAGGAGGCGCGGTGCTAAGCTTGGATCCATGACTCCGGCAAAACTCCTGGGCAGCGTGGGCGGCAGCGCAGCTCCCTGGCAGCTGGACGTGGCGGTGCCCAGGCACATCTGCCTTCCCACCGGGCACTGCCCGCGCCGCAGCGCAGGAGCCTGCCGCAACAGAAGATTGCCACGGGGAATAAAAGAAAAAACCTGAGGGATAAAAATGGATAGCTTCCAATTAAAATTACCATACTGTAATTTTGTTAGTTATCAGTGACAGACTTAAAGTACATGGCAGCTTAACTGACAAGGAAATGTCCTTTTGGGCATAATACAGCGTACAGATCTTTGACTTTTTAGCATGCAGTGTCCAGATGGTACTTTTTTGCTTCATGTTGTGATCAGGAGGCAGAAAGGCCATTTCAGAAACAGTGGCGGTGAAAGCCAGCATAGATCAGAGGCACACGAGGCCGCCTGAATGTACGAGGATGTATCGTATCGTTGCAGGTAATCCTCACATGAGGGTACGTACGGTAGGAAGGATATTTTCTAAAGCTATTTGCTGGAGACACTGTCAAGTGCACTTAGAGCAGCGGTTTGTGTAGCTGATTGGAAACCTACCCTGCTGCTGATGAATGCCCGTTAAGACGAGCAACATTTTATTTACAAGATGTAAAGAAAAATGATCGCCGAATAATAAAATGTTCCACTAAATTCCAGCATGCTATATTAAGTTAGGAATGCTATTGTATATTAAAAAGTTATGCCCTCTTCATTTTTTTCCCGCAGTCTTTCTTTACTTTAGAGACGTGCACAATGCGCTCCCCGCCGCCCCCCCCCCCCCCCCAGGAAGATAATCTTTCTTCTTCAGCGCAGCACAAATCCTGCGGCTAACTCCCCTTGTGAACCTGAGTGGTATTGACATGGGGGTGTAGAGTCAGGCAAAAAAACAGGCATCTTCTGATGAAACACATAAACTACACACATTCAAGAACAAAACAAAAATCTTCTAAAAGCCTGTGTGTAAGATAAGACTGCCTTGGGGGCAGCTCGAACTTGCGGTCTTGGCCATTTACGCAGGATTTTACAGAGCCATCTATTACAGTATTCAACAAAAAGAAGTACTTCAAAAAGCTTCCTTTTTTTTCAGTTGGAAGTACAATAATTTGTAAGTCAAAATTTGGAAGTGTTCCCAGTTTTTGGCAGTAAAATGATAATACTGGGCATATCATTTTAAAGTGGAATCTCATGGAAGTTAATTCAGACGACAAGGTCACTTTTAGACATTTTTTTCCCTTATGTTTTGGACTGAAAATAATTCCCAAATCCTATTATTTGAAGCAGGGGTACTTACCATAGCAATCCCTGCCTCCCCTGATACACATGCTACCTCTGAGATAGAGTGCCTTAAAAAAAAAAAAACCCTCACAAGAATATATACCACGAGCTTCAGAATTTTTTAAGCAAAGAAAAGAAAAAGTTGTACACCAAGCAATCCTATAGCGTACCTTTGTACTGCTTGGTTTTAACACGAACTTTTCAAAAGTGTGAGTTTTCTTCCTTTATATAAAAACAACCAACTTAGAAGAAAAAGAGGAAAAGGATGCAGGGCTCTTTTAATGGGTAAAATGGAGCAGTAACTTCAGTAAAACTGATAAACTAAAATCAATTTTGCCCCAATGTTTCCTTCTTTTCTATTACACCTCAAGCTTAGGACGTGATGCCCTGAACCTGTAAGTACTACTGCATTACTATAATTAAAACATAAAACCAACCAAAGCTACCCCGCGATGTGTTTGTAGAGAATGGGAGACTTATGGGAAATCCTGATTAAATTACTGCCACCAAAATAAAGAGGCATGTGGGGCTCAGAGAGATCAACCCGTCTAGAAAACATTAAATCAACTCACACAGAGCTGAGATATCCATGAGAAGTATCATAGGTATAAAATCATACATGTCTCTGAAAGAACATTTATTTTATTTTTTTTTTTTATTTGGAATAATTTGGTTTGAAAGTTCCAATCTCAAAGTCCATTTACACCAAGTTTTCCCTAACACCCTTTCCTCTATTTCTCTCACATTTTCTTTCACACATAAACCCCGCTCACATTCTATAAGCCGAACACTGTGATATACTATCAAAATGCAGGCTACATTTATCTGGAACAAAGTATAAACATTTCCAGTGTGTGTACTTAAGATTCATTTGCTTGCCAAATGGCTTTGTCTCCTTCCTTGGTTACTGTCAAAAGGAAGCGTTTTGATTCAAATGACTGGATTCCTCAAGCTCAGGTACTGCTGATAATACAATTTATGACAAGCTAAAAAGCAAAAAGTGACCAGAGACCCTTTTTAAAATGCCATCACGCTCATGTCTTAAGGTATGACTTAGAGGCCAGATAGAAGACTAAACACACATGGGCTTGTAGGAGATTGCCTGCACCACTATGCTCCGATACACACGCCAAACTCCTGCCAATTTAAAAGCAAATTTTCAAACCCACCTGAGAGCATGGTTTGTAAAGGAATATTAAAGATTTAAGTAATTTAAGTATCACTGCTATCTTCAAATAAATGCACGTCTTTTCTGACGAGGGCTATTCTTTTTTTTTTTTTTTTTTGGTCTAGCATCTGTTCTATTGAGTAACAAAGCAAAACAAAACAAAGTAAGCAAGCGAGCAAATAGCAACAAACCCTTTATTCTTGAAATTGCTCCTAGCATTGTGCCTCTTCATAACTAGCTCCTACTTGCAGCCTCTGCTCTGTTTACTGTTGTTTGCTTTGTTTCTCTGGAAGCACTTGGTACATGACAGATAGAACAAAAAGAAGAAAAGTGAATTCAGAACTGCAAGAATCCGGCGTAGAGCCTATCTAATGGCCATCTGTATAAATGCTTAAAGAAAGCGGAAAAGCACAAAACTAAAAGACACTTTCCATGATCTTCCCCTCTCTCTGCCATGTGTCATTTACGCATATGAATCCAGTGCGTCTCAGAGATGATTATCTGGCAGCACCCTACTAATCTGCTCATCAGTTACAGGACAGACAGGCACATTTTAAGTATATCAGTTCCTCTCTGAGTCTGAGTTAAACTGAAGCCATGAGAGATAGAAGACAAATACATTAAGCCAGTGCAATCCTAAAAGATGATAAAAGCTTTAAGTGATCCAGGAGAGCCCCACAGCCTAAACTAGCGAACTTTAAAAGCGTCCATGGTAAAATAATGCAGCAAAATATCTCTGCTAACTCTTTTCTTATTTTAATTTTTTTCCTGTATTAATACACAACGTGAACACATTCAGTATATTTGACACAGCGGTATGGATGGAAAGAATAACAACTGAAACGAATTCATTTTGATTTCTGCTGTACAAATAAGAGAAAGACTTGGTCTTCTCTGAAAGATTTATGAGGCTTCCCACCATAAAGGAGCCTGGATTACAGCTATGCTTACTTTATAAAATGAAATTCTGCCATTATAGGCAAGAGTTCATGGCTGTAATTATTTCAATGCACTTCCCAGTCAATGTGTCTTACACAGCTGAGCCAAACCCTCTCTTACATATGCAGGTCATTTCATAAGAAGTCTAAGAGCTTCAACAACTTTGTGTGACCTTGCATTGAATAACACTGGAAAATTGATTTGGCTCTAGTAATAAAAGACCGTCTGCATTATCTGCATTCTAATTATAATTAATATAACCAGGATAACTGCTGTATTATTTACGATTAGAGCTATGGTGAGCACAGTGTAATAATAATCTGCTACATAATTTTTTATTGATCTGATGGCTTTATTGCAGAAAAAACAAAATGCTACACTGCTGTACTACTAAAATTGCCTTTCTAGACATGTCTGTTTAGAGGAAGTATGTTCATTTAACATTTCTTTTATCTCATCAAATTCCCATAGATTTTAATATCAGAGAGAGTATGATGCTTGCTTGCATGCTTGCTTTTGCTTTTTTTTTTTTTTTCCTTGGCAAAAGGAAGACAAAATGGACTGATTAACGCACCCATACTTTCCATTGTTCATTTCCTGGGAATCATTCATTCCTTGCAATTCTTTAGCAATTGCAACACATCTCGTTAACAGAATCGGGCTGTACCTCAAGAATGTACAGCTCTCCATTTCAATAGAAAACTTACCATTCCTTAAAAATAACAAAAATTGAAAAATAATTCAAACTTGACAGAATTAATTTAATTTCTTCTCAAAATACTAAGCCATCACTTAGGAGGCTAAATTGCTGTTCAACGATCTCACATTTGAATTCCTTTTCCACAATACTGGTGAAATGGAAATGAAGCTCTCTTAATTTGGCAAAAACAGGTGTAAACTGGTGTGTTTTGTCAAAAACTAAATATCTAGTGGGAAAGCTTAAGGCAGCATTTGTAGTGATGCAGTAAAAAATCTGAAAATGAAGGCATTTTGCAATTTCAATAGAAAATTCAGAAACTGGATGGGAAAAAAGAAGACAAAAATAAGACAATTACAAAGCTCCAAATTCTCTAATGCCAAAATAAAATTTCCTATAAAGTTTGTTCTTTTCATAATACGACACTACCTTTATTTTCTGATCATTACTTGATTGCAAGTGAAATAATGAATAACTTGTATAGATGAGCTCATTATTAGACTTCAGAGTTAATATTCGCAAGTACGAATCTTGAGAGTTTATTCTTAGAACTTGTTCCCATCTGCATCGAGACAATATCAGAAATTAATTATAATGTAAGATAGAACAAATACCTATCATATATTTATAGGAAATTTATAGATATTCATGATTACATATTATGTTATTAATAATAGGTGTGCTGATGTTATCAGCTATGAAAGAAAGATAAATTCTCACTTTCTTATTCTTTCCCTGCATGTTTTCATCTCCGCAGTCTGTGCTTCTGGGCGATGTTTTCATGTGTTTATAAGAGCTTCTACGCTCCTCCTTTATAGAATTGATTGCATTTAAGCCCTGCTGATTCCTACCCAATTATGTTATCTTAATATATTATTTTATTGTCATTTTTTAGAAAGAAAAAACAATCAAACAAAATTCTTGCAGCTGCACAGGTATTTAGCTCTCATTTGTACTGCTCTCAAGAGTTATCAATTTAAATTCAGTGATTTGCCATTGAAACACAGGCTTGAAATAACTTGAAATAGCTCCCATTACTAAATCACACGATCATCCCCCTAGCGCAAGGTTTAAACAAAACACTTATTTTCCTCCCCAGGATCACCTGTGACTTCTCCATTCAGCGATCCCTGCATTTTTCACTCTCTAATTGCTCCATCTCCAGTAAGTCACAAAAGCCCAAATCTCCCTCCCACAGCATTATGTACAGAACCAGTCTCTTCCTTTCCATCATGAGCAAGCACTAGATGGGATATTCAGAAGACCGCCTTCTAGGGCAAGAACATCAAAGACCAAGCAGCTAACCACCCCAGCGTTTTCAGGTGTGGATGTGGCTACCACCTCTGGATACAAGCCATTTACGTGTGAAGGATGAAAACTAAAAATACTACTGGAACTTGTTATTACGTCAAAAAATACATTTGGGATTGAGATCCATGTTAAGTGATGCTCTATACATCTGTATGAAAGCTGGAGATATTTGCTTCACCAAAATATTCTACCTGAATGCAATCGAAGGAAATAATGTAGGTACTCTACAGATAGCTTTGGTTTTCTGCATGAGGATTTCCTGGAGAGCAATGTTCTATTTTCCTTAGAAGACAAACATGCAAATGCACTTATACTTCTGTGAAACGGACAAAGATGTCCAGTATGGTGATACTCGGAAAATCCCTTGTTCCCTGATTTTATTCTAGTCTCAGCTATGAAATAGCAAAATGATGACATGTACAAATGGGATGCTGGGAAGGACAGAGGTCAGAATCACATCTAGAGACTTGACGTAGTCTGCCGTTTGGGCCAATTCCCAGTTCCACTGCTGCCGATTTTGAATCGTAGAATCATAGAATCGTTTAGGATGGAAAAGTCCTTTAAGATCACCAAGTCCAAGCATTAACCTAGCACTGCCAAGTCCACCACTAAACCATGTCCCCAAGTGCCTCATCTACACATCTTTTAAATACCTCCAGGGATGGTGACTCAACCGCTTCCCTGGGCAGCCTATTCCACTGCTTGATAACCAGTGATGAATTTTTTCCTGATATCCAATCTAAACGTCCCCTGACGTAATTTGAGGCTGTTTCCTCTTGTCCTATTACTTGTTATTTGGGAGAAGCGACCGACCCCCACCTTGCGACAACCTCCTTTCAGGTAGTTGTAGGGAGCGATAAGGTCTCCCCTCAGCTGCCTGTACTTCAGGCTAAACAATCCCAGCTCCCTCAGCCGCTCCTCAGAAGACACGTGCTCCAGGCCCCTCACCAGCTTTGTTGCCCTCTCTGAACACACTCCAGCACCTCAATGTCTTTTTTGTACTGAGGGGCCCAAAACTGAACACAGTATTCGAGGTGGGGCCTCACCAGTGACAAGTACAGGGGGACGATCACTTCCCTAGTCCTGCTGGCCATGCTATTCCTGATACAGCCAGGATACCGTTTAATTTAAAATTTAGATTTTCCTTCAGCTGGCTTTGGTTAGATCTGCTCAGAGATGTCCATTCAGATTGAGCACTGATTTAAATGAATTTGGATGGATGTGAGAATGGGTGGGTCTGGGAATGCCACCTGGGATTATTCCAGAGGACCTGCTGCAGTATCTGCTTTTATTATATTCTAATCTACCTGCACCAATATTTTGGGGGATTGTATGAACACTTCCTTCACTGAGAACATCTGGGTTTTTCTTTGCTTGAAACAGCTTTGTAAAGAAGGCAAGTAGAGTATCTTATGCCTATCTTTCTTATAACCAAACAAAACTGTCTTATGTGTTCAGAATGGAGAGATGCCAAAATTCCTTCTTTCTTCATACAATGTTCAGCTGATTGCTGTGGGATTTGTTTTTGAATGTCCTAAAGATTTTTTTTTGTTAGTATGTAAAACCAAAAAAGGAATTATTGAATTATTTGTTTTTATTATGTGTGGTCATGGCCTATTATAAGTAGAGGCTGGGCTTTTCATGACACCTCAACTATTTCTATGTGCAGTGGATCCATTTATAAGAAATAACAGTTCTGTAAACTCATCCTGGCTCTGAAAGTCAAACTGGGTTCTTTCTATATCACTCATCACTGAGTATGGTGTTTCTGAGCACCAAATTAGGTCTTTTTTTTAATGGCAGCCGTTCAAGGCATTCAGTGCCCTCAGTAGGTTTGTACTGATATACAACTGCGTGGAATTATTAAACTGTTTTGAGGAGGATACATATGAGTAAAATTCAAGTGACTCTTTCTTAGCTGTGCTGAATTCTGCTGTACCATCAGAAATGAGAGAGTAAACGTTTTTCCCAGGAAAGCCTACAGATTTAATTGCAAATGCAGACAATAAGCAGATTATTGACCAAATAGATACTATTGCTAAAGCTGTTCTCTGAGCAGAGCTATATATTAAATCTGAGAGAGCCTCACAAACCTTATATTATCCTTAAATATGTCAAATGAAGCACAAATGCATTATTTTGGTTACAGTAGTCCCACTTAATTAAAATTTCTCAACCGAATTTTCTTATATTTCTGCCCATTTCTTAAGCATCGTCTCTGAGGTTACAGCGTTACGTGTGTCGTGGTTTAACCACAGCCAGCAACTGGGACCATGCAGCCTCTTGCTCAGCCCCCATTCCCCTTCAAGAAGCACAGGGAGAAGAGGGAGAAAAGGAGGGGAAAGGGGAAAAAACAAACAACCTCATGGGTTCAGATAAAGACCTTTAATAGGGCAATAACAGGAAAGGAAAAAAAAAAAAAGGTAGAGACACAAGTCACTCTCGCTACCTGGTGAATTGGCTGCCCAACCCAAGCAGAGATCATGGATTCTCCCCTCCGGACAACGCCCATCTATATACCGAGCATGATGTGTATGGTATGGAAAATTCCACTGGCCATTCTATTTGTTCTATGTTCCTTCTCAGCTTCTATGGGAAGCTGGAAAAAGTCCGTGACTAGTATAAATATCGCTTAGCAACAACTAAAACAATATGCATCATTGACATTCCTTTCATACCTAACCTGGAAATACAGCAACCACTAGAAAGAAAATTAACTATCTCATCTGAAAACAGGACAACATAGATAAATATAAAATTTGGGACAAGCTAAAAAATATTCTGGAAATTTAGGAATCATGGGAGAAATTCAGTAAATTGAAAGGCTATCGACAGTAAAAATATCTAGCTGTATTTTTAACAAAGCTGCACAAATTTCAATTGACAATTTAACTGAAACTGGTTAAACTCCTAACTGTTTAGTCTACAGTAAATAGTGATGATTTTGCTTGACTGTAGAGGAAGTACTAGAATAGAAAGATGAACAGATATTGCAAAAAAAAATTATATCCTCTAAGAATCTTCAGAATCTTCAGTAAACATGTCTGCTAATGCTATGTTTTTAAACTGTTTACCTCAGAAAACCCCAGGCTTTTAGTTTATGTTTATTTAAGCACACCCAATCAATTCTGAAAACAGTGCTTAAAATTTTACTAAGGCCTTGTGAAATATGAGTCTCATTTCTCCCCATTCATTTAGCCCACGCAAAGGGATGCCACTGTCAGGCTACAATGGGGACATACGTGTCCATGTGTTACAGGAGAGACGCACTGCAAAATCTTTCAAAATATGCATTGTTATGAAGAAAAGTTGGGGGTGCAGCCCCACCCTCCCATGCCCTCCCACCTCAGTTCCAATCTGAAAGCTGTGCTTCATTGGACATTATTGTTCGGAATATTCACTTCCAGAAAAGAAGAGACAGTTCTGTATTTTTCTATGCCAACACAAAGGCTGAAAAAATAAAACTTGCTGTGATCTCTCCTTGTAAATGTAGCCTATGGAAAAAGTGTTTCTGGACAAAACAGCAGCAGCAGCAAGGTAAAAACACCTATCTCCTTTGGCCCCTTCACTAAGTTGATGGCTGAACTTCAAAGCCTACTTTTGGACTATTTAAAATGCTAATATGATTAATAACAGGGAATTACTTTTTTACACCAAGCTACACAAGGAAATTAAATTAAAAAAAACCCTATGCTAATGCACTGTAAAGGTTGCAGTTACAAATCACAGATCTGTTCATGGATATTTCATGAGCAGAAAAAAGGCTAAATTTGTCAGATAAATTATTCATTGTGAATTATTTGCCTAGCTCTATACTTTGCATGTGTACTGTATTTATAAATTTAACAGGGATTCTGGTGGTACCTCGGCAAGAAGCGCAGCGCAAATTCTGCATATTCCGCTGCAATTTCCAATTTGTTTCACCGTATGTGTTCTGCGGGTGAAATTCAACCCTCCCACACAATAGCTGGTACCCGAGGCTTTCCAGCCTGTGATGAGGCACACCCCTGTCTCTCCTCCCGAAAGCAGGCTGGACCGGCAGCCATGGCCGCCTTCCCTCCCCTAGGCCGGGTGTGAAAGACTCCTGACCCGGGCAAAGGCAGGCAAATTTTTAACAAGGCGAGAGGCTAAACTTGCTGCTGGGGCTTGTTTGCGGTGGCCAGGCGAGGCGGCCCAGTGGGATGGAGGGGAGCAAGGTCGGCCTGGCCGGGCACTCTCCTCGCCCCACAGCCTCCCCAGAGGGGCCCTGGCGGCAACGCACCCCCCATCTATTGCTTGTTTAAGCTCATGCCAACCTCGGCCTTCAGTGCATTTTCGGAAAAATGACAACGTGTTAAGTCCTCTTGATTCTGATGAAGTGAAATGAGAGATCTGACGTCAAGATGGCAGAGAAAAACCTGAAAACCATCACGGCACAACACAGCCTCTCCGCCAGCCAATGTGCTCCGCAGAGAGGAGGAAAATCTCTCTGAACAAAAACGCCAACATGAGCATTGTAAATGACCAAACAAAAAGTTTCTGGCACACATCAGTCAAATCTCTTAAATATCTTAAGAGAAAACAAGTGGAACAGTCTCGGTATTGCTTTACAGGTGAAAATTAAAACATGCTATAACATGTAATTTTACACGATTGGCAAGAGCAGAATTTTTAATGAAGGGCAGATAGCGCTTTTAGGGCTAGCTAAACACTTTTCGCTTTAGCAGAAATGCAGAGCCAAAGCAGGGAGATGATTTGGCAGTTTATTGACTGCACGCTTTTATCCTTTTGGCTGCTTAAGTTCTAGCAGAAGTAACTTGAACAGGACTACAGTTTAATACATTAAGGCTTACAGAGAAGGTATTATTTTCTCTTTGACAGGGTCCAGTGCTATTTTTACGCTGCTTGATAGAGAGCTGCTGTTAGGCCTCGGGGAAGGAATAGCGATTCTTTAAGTAGGGCTTGCCTAACAGCAGCTTCCTCCCTCCTGCCACTTCAGCCACCTTCTCCGACACAGGGAACGCCTGGCTCTCCTTTTTCTTTTAAAAACACACGTCGTTAACTATCTCTCCGGTAACCCGCCTAACAAACCCTGGCTTGTTTGTGCGGGACGCCTAACTCCGACACCAGCCACTCTGTTTGTTAGTCCCTTCCTCCCCACTCCAGCGCCCAGCCTCCCTGCCTCCTCAATCACATGTGTTGTTTCTCATTTAAATGAACAGTTGGATTCTTTTATTTCTTACAAGTGCTGGATTCGCCTTATCGCCCTCATTCCTTTGGGGGTTGCCAATTGGTTTTATCCACGGATGTATCATTTCTCATGCTTCCCTTTTTTCTTACAAAGAGAAAGAACCACTTCGTCAACAAGCCTCTCTGGAGTGGAAGATTAAAAACCTAGACATCACCTACCTTGCAGCGCTACTCCCAACTGGGTTGTGTAAAACTCAATTAAACTTGTCCCCATTGAATACTGCATTACAGTACATTAAACAGAAAATTCTTCAAGCGTGATGACAAAGCTTGAAACCTTGCCTCAAAGCTGTTCCTTGTAGCTTTCTTTAACATTTCAGTCTTTATGGTGCAAGTCTCCCGTTGACACAACTTTAGTCCAGCTATGAAAAATCACAGAGCCCCACAGGGATTAAAAGAGAAAGAGGAGGAGGGGAAAAAAAAAAAAAAGAAAAAAAAGAAAACCCTGTCAAAGCTGGTCTTGGCACTTTCCTTAGTGCATCTATTGAAACTATATCGCCAGCAGACTAGAACCTGAGAAGTATTAGAGAGACCTATGCACAATCTGACAATTTAGAATAGAGCTATGTTCACTTCGTTCTGTTGCCTTTATGCGTTTTGGTTTTTTTCTCCAAGAGAAACAGGTACTCACAATCTCCTCCAATTAAAAAAATTACATAATGTCTTAAGATTGGATAAAATGTGAATTAAGAAAGGGTATCATTCTGAAAAAAAAAAAAAAAGATGTCAAGCCAAGAATTACAACCTCCTCCCAAATCCAAATGCCAGTGCTTTCTGAGGAAGTTTGAATTAAGATCCAAATACAGAGCTGTACCTCACTGCGATGTAAATGAAATACCAAAAACTTGCTGCTAATATTTCAAGTATTAGTTTTTTCCCTTTATGAAACAATGACGACAAGTTTACCTCCAATTCGTTTCAACCTGAGCTCACACTACCTCTCCAACTGGAGAGACTGAAATATTCCAAATTCTAAGCAACGCAGAGTGAGTTGTCCATAGGGTAAGAAAGTATTTTATATTAAAATCTCCCCAAAGAAGAGTTCTTTGTACTTAAAAATGAAAAAAGAGGGCATGAAATGCATTCAGAAAAATTCACACTTTTCTTACATAAACCTAATGAGGTATAGCCGTGTTACATGTCAGCACCTCCAACTCCAAGTATATACAAGAGTTATCAAAGGCCTGTCTGACTGAGTAGTTACATTTCAACAATCCATCAATATACTTCCAAATAATCCTTTATTCTCTTGAGTCTTTATAGTGATAGATGTAAAGAGGCATGCTGAGCACCCAAATCTTTCCTAAATAATAAGGCTTGAAATGTTTGCTTCTTAACTCCCGCCTTAAAAGGCTGCATACTCTTACTGCACGTCTTACAAAGCGTTTTAAAAACACTTCCACTCAGGAAAAATTCTCCTGCACTTCAGCCACGTATGCCATAAATCATGCATTCACTATTTGGGCTGCTGAGACATGAAGAGTACTGTATAATACTTTCTTGTGTACTATTACTTTCGTTCATACACAATATTCTGAGTAGATAATATAAAAAGATTCTGAAGATGCAGTATGCATGCTATTACTCTGCAAAGCTTATTTATTAGTCCAGCTATGTTTAGTTAAATGCTAGATAAGCTCTGAAAGAGACAGAATGATGCATCCCATTTTCAAAAGGGAACAAAGGCGAGTGTAATTAAGCAACCCAAATATTATCAAAACGTTGGGACCCAATTACTTCCGGCAGTTCCTTTTCATCTCCTGAACTCTACGTAAAGCCCTGGCGTGGCTTCTTTCTGGTGTTTTAATTTGCCAAACAGCCCTGCTGGCAATGCAATATTTAGGATCTACGATGAAGGGATGACAGGGGACTGTAGGTCCCTGCTGATGGCTTACTCTGTCTGGTGACTCTTTTTTCCATCTCTGGAGGCAGAGCTCAGTATCTTTAGGTACTTACAATTATGAAATTATAGACATGCTAGAAAGGACTACTCATCCTTTTTTGGACATTTCCTCTATGCACATGAATTTCTGCAGAGCAGGAAATTGAGGAGAAGAAATGAGAACAATGAATGAGAAAAATCATGGGATGGCTCTACTCCACTATACCGGTTTTGCACCAGTAGATGCCAATGAAGATAACGGACTGTGATGCAAAAAAAAAAAAAATGCACCAACCAAATACTATACACTGAAAATACTTTAAATACCTCAAAACATTAACAGCTGTTCCCTGTGTTAAGGATATAGGGTAACTGGTTCAGCGCTATGGAAAACGTCTATTTTCCATAGAAACAATAGTTATGTCAGGATAAAGCAAAACAGTGACCCTTCGTGATTATTGAGTTTGAAACTCTAAGTTGTCCTTAACAATAAAAAGAAAAGCAAGGTTGTTTCCTAAGTAAAACGGAATTGTTTTTCCTCAGAGTAGGGTTTTTTCTTCTTTTTGTGTCCTCCATTTACAGTATTATTCTACAAAACTCTTTAGCTCAAAATATTCACCCATTTTCATCAGAGATGCCATAGGAAAATAAATAATTGTAAAAGGAACAGTGTACATTTTTTTATCGTGCTCTGCTGGGCATATGCACCTACTACCTAATTTTGGGGGGCTACAGCTAGTGAATTCATTGCAATATGAATCACAAGCAACCTTCTACCAGGCTCTGACAAGTTGTTACTACGGAAAAGTAAGGCAGGTTGACAAATCAGGTGTTTGATTGGTGGCACACAGCTAAAATCTGATCGGACCATTTCCAAAACAGAATTAGATTCAGATTTACTGTTAAAAACTGCAGGCTGCTTCTTTTTGCCCAGTAGCCAATGGTATTAGTAATAGTGCTGGAGTCTGCCAATTGCAATTGCAAACTGACCCAACTTAACTCCTGAAAAAAAAAAGGTAAAGAAACTAAGTAAAAATAAGGAATGCTGCCGGATATTAATGGTAGACTGTTGGGCTAATGTGCTCAAAGGAAACCTCAGCTAATCAGCTCCTAGTGATTCTTCTAGAACACTTAAGTCCCAGAGACAACACGAGGGATGTGATACAGCCATACAAGACTGACACACAAAAACAGCAGTCCTGAACTTAAGGACTTCCTTCAATACTTCAGCTTAAGGACCAAGTCTTAGCTCTCTCATGGACCAGCTTAACAGACTAAAAGAGTCCCAGTTCAAAAAAAATGCTCCTGTTAAGGAAAGTACTTCTCAATGGGTGCTTTTGGAGACTTCTCTGACTCAGGAACTGAACTCTCTCTGTACAATTAGACCTTTGAGTATTCAACTGTTCACATGTTTAGACTTTGCAATAATTAGCAGCAGACAACAAAAATCCAAGCGCTAACACAAGGATCATGCTTCACTTTGCTGAATATGTACATATGTTCTGAAAGAGAAGAAGGTCATATATCAGCTCATCACTTTTTTGGAATCTTCTAGCTGAATATATTAAAGGGTTTTCTTAGGTGTAATTGATATGAAATTAAGATTTTCTGCTTAACGTCACTTAGGAGCATTTTGATAAAGGAGAGGAATGGTATTTTGGAAAGAACAATTTTTATGATAGTGTGGATCGGTTTTTAAATATGGCAAAAAAATTCAAGTTGCTCAATGTCCAAAGTTATGATATGCCCTTGATTACAAAATGAAGACCAAACCAAAGAAACAGAGTGCAGAATGTTGTTCCTTTTACATACATTTCTGTAGGACAAAATGAAGAGAAAATAAATAAATTATAGGAAGTGTATCAGAAAGACAGAGCAGTACTATGCTTACATAAAGCTGGTGATCACATCATGGCAAGCCAGAAAAATGTCGTCTTACGCGTTAAGGTGCAGCAATTGTAATGACGAAATAGCCTGCGTGTACAAAACCAGCATTCTCTCCTTGACTCGCCGCAAAGCTTACGACATTTAGGGATTTACATAGAAAGTACATGCAAAGAGAAAGAACTGTATTTAAAGAGTTGATCTCAGCAGATCTTCTGAGAGAGTGCAAAGGGCCAAAAGTGGCTTCCGTGAAAGCAACAAAAATGGTTTGTTCCTTAAACCATTGTTAAAATTTCAACTTTTTCCCTAACTTAGCTAGTTAAACCCAAAAAAATACATAATACTTTGCATCACAAAACAGCTTTGTTAGCAAATTGCTCCTGGACCACTGGTCCACGAAAGACTCTCAGGATGGGGTTCTGAACATATAGCCAACACTTGTTTAGCCCTAATTAATTTCTACTTTAGGAGGGAATGGAAGATAAAAGTCTTGAAGTCATACTTCAGGCTACACTTTCCACCAAAGTAAGTCATTGAAAAATATCATTGTTTGTGATTTCATACTTCATTTGCTCCAACGATAAATATAATTTAATTGAACCTTAATCATAAAACTGGCTTAGCCGTAGCAATCTGTCAGTCTTATTTTAAATTTTCATTTAATTGTAACTTGAAAATGCATTTAAACTTCACATAATTTAAATCCATTAAAATGCACGTGCAGCCACCATAAAAGCAAGCCTGTTCACATTTAAAAGAAGAGCTTATTAATAGAAGATGCATAGTGATCACTTGATGCCATCTCTCTCATTTTCTGGTATAAAACAGTTCCTTTTCATCTCATACTTTAAGTTCAATCACCCATCTCATAATATCAGCAAACATTTTGGCTGACCAAAGACACAGTTGTCTCCTCTACATCTCAAATGATTCCGTCCCTATGTATCTGAACATTTATTTCGGCTAACAAACCAACCACAATACTTAGTCTTAGTCTCTGAGTTGAAGGTTAGGGCATATCAGTCAATTACCATTAACCCACGGATCCTTGGTTTTCTCAAAAATGTCTTTCATTTGTTCAGATCTTGAAGAATTTGTGTACTGTCCTTACTGTTCAATATACTCCTACCACATTATTTTAATATATTCAATTGTAAAAGCAAACTTTCAATTTGAGTGTGTTTCTATATCGCCACTGTTACAAACAAGAATTCTCCATTCACCAAAATAACGTTATAGAGCCCAGTATTTATTATCTGACTGTGCACTTCTATTTTTTAAATAAGAAGCTACAATGGTTACTAAATCCATCTGATTAAGTCTGCATACAACTCTGCTAATACAATCTAACTTTTCAATATTCCTTTTACATTGGTTTGCACTTCCTAAAGTGTATCTTTTCCATGTGTCATCTTCTACCACTTTATTGCAATTTAGCATTCTTCTGTAATTTATAAAGCTAACACTAACACTTTTCTTGAGCCTTAACAATGTTAGCGAGGACTTATTGCTTCTATCTTCTAAACTCTTTTCCAAGTAATATTTCCTCTCAATGACTATAAACCTGTGATAGTATAATTGTTCAGAATAGCTGGAGTTGTCTATGCAGACGTACATATTGCAGCTATAGGAAGAGATTTCAGAACCTTCTGTGGCTTGAGTGAAACAATAACTGAGGCCTGAGTTATTTTTTTAATATATATATATATATATGCATGTATGCATGATGTATGAATGAATGTATATATGCCTGTATACTATGATATTCTCATAGGAAATTATCTTACAGGCAATTTCTTCTCCCGCAACAAACCTTGGTTCTGCATGCCACCAACTGATCCAGTCATGTGCATCACCACTCAGTCACAGAACATCTGCACTAAATCTGCTTCAACATCGCAGCTTGTTTCAAATATCACAATTCTTGCACACTCTAGCATGGATTTCTGTTTGTCAGCGGCACATTGCTCCGCATGCCTTGATGGAATGAAACTGAAACAAGGAAGAAAAAATCAAATCCGAAACAGCTTTTCTATTTTTTTTTTCTTTTCTTTTTGTAACACCACAAGAAATTACATTTTAAGAAAGCTGCCGAGTTCTCTCCTTGTCTGCCGTAACAGGGGTTCGTTCCTTAAATATTAAATACACACTGAAGCGGGCTGCAACTTCCCCATACTTTCCTTCAGTTCAGTTTCTTCAGAGAAGACTAAAACAGTGGGAAGGCTGAGGGATGCCCCAGCACTGGTGAGGAGAAGGGCAGCTGCAGGCAGTGGGAGTTTCCTGCCTTGTTTGCAAGAGCAGCTGCAACAAGGGACTCCCGAATGTTCTTTCCCTAACCTCCACTCTCCCTCCTCCCCATTTTACTATACACACCCCATAACCTGCCCCAAATAGCAGGGTGCAACTGCCGTTGCATTAGGAAAAATGGATGTGGTCTGCACTGCTGGGCTCGGCGCCACACTGCCCTGCTGTGAAGTTCTGCTCCTCGTGGCCTCTGTCTGCACTAGGGAGCAGTGCAGGAATGCCGTGGGAGAAGGAGAGAAATGCTGGCATTGATCTTTGGATCAGAGAGTACACAGATTGATCCCCAGGATCAATAGAGAGGTCAGGATTCAGTCACACATGATCTCTGGCTACAGCTTTTAGGTAATTTCTGGAAGACAATGGAGGGAGATGTATGGATGGATGTGACCGAGGGTTACATCTTGATCCCAATTTCTGTTTAAGGAAACCTACACACCAGAAGAGCTTTTTCAATTGCTTTCAGCTCTGAATCCATTTTCCTGAGCATAAAACAAATCTCGGTGTCCTTGGTATTGCAACAGGACCTATCCTTTTCTTTTAACATATACATTGGTTTTATACTTCTCTAATGTCAAGAAATCTCTTTAAGCTCCTAAATTAACAATGAGAACAAAAATGAGTACAGATTGCTTTTAAAAGTAACACAGACCCTAAGTACCATCAATACATATATTTGGCAGGACCCAAAATGTGTCTAGGGCATTTGAGAAGAGGGAACTGCTGGCTGTGCCATCACCTGCGTAAGCAAGCACAGCAATCACCTGCCGGAGCCTCCAGAGTAACAAGAATATGAGCTTGGGGACCTAATAACAAATCACTGGCTTGCAGGTCAATTAAGTGGCCAAGAGACACTTGAATTCCACCTGTTGTGCTGTAATAATGGCTTTGTTTGTGAGCAGCTAGAGACAAAACACAGCCAACACCGTTTTAACATCACATTCCAGGCGGTCCAGCTCTACAGCCCACATGGACATCACGGGGGCACGTCACACAGGTTTTCCTTGCATGCTATGAAGGAGTCCTCCCTGAATTATTACCATCAGGCTCAATCCATTTAGAGGTAAGGGGCACAGAAATCTCGCACCGCCCTGTCAGTTATGGACAGAACCACCTCGAATGGGAGAAGAATATATTTCTACATTTTTTTAGCTTTTGCTTTTATAAGGCACACCATTAGTTTGTCTTGTATCACAAGTACACAGTCGGAGTGTATGACAGGAATCACTACAAAGCAGGTTGCAGACAAATCCAGCCCTGTTTCTCCCATACAGACGTTTTATACTCAGCACCAATGGAGCTGCCTGAAAAGAATGACCAAGGTTTGATTTTAGGCTTCTAGGTCATGGTTTCACCTTGACAACAGCTCTTTCATTTCAAGCAGTAACATTTGCCAGGATCCCTAAGGTGTTTTCATTTTTGTCAAGAAGTGCAGGGAAAAAAAAACACCCCAGTATGAAAAAATGATAAATCTTAATTCACAAGCTGCAGGACTATCTCTGTGTCTCCAGCACAAAACTTCAAATCCAATCCAGGACCTGGATGTGTATTAGAAGGCTGCAGATTTAAACCTTGTCCACCATGATCAAACTGGATTTATGGAGCATCATAACTCTCCAGACACCATCCAGCAGCTTATTAATTTAATAGACTCCTGTCCATTCCATGATGTTCCTGCCCTGACAGTCTCTCAAGATAAGGCGAAAGCCTTTTGACAGGACAGAGTGCATATATATTTTCTTCTGTTTTCTTGTGGATGGGGTTGTCGACAACTTGAAATGTGTGGCTCAGCAATTTTGGGGGCTTTTTTTCTTCCCTTTTGCTTTGCAGGGAAGATGACAGAGGTAACGCTGCCATAAGCCACAAGGGTCACAAGGTTTACTGCAGTCCTCAATATTTATTTAGCATAATGGATTGGAAAAAAAATTAATTAAAAAGAAAATAAAACACATTTAGCATCTATGTCATATCCTGAAAATAATGACAATATTTTTCTTAAATTGATTTCTAAATGACTGATTCTGCTGCAATTGACTTAGAAAAATGAGGGACAAATACATATCTTGAAAAAAAAAATAATCTCTGCATGATGTTTGCATTTATTTTTGCCAGTGGTATGAATAATATAAGCAATATTTCTTTTCACATGGCCCCAGTGTGAAGTACAGACTGAGCTTCTTTTCCATCCTGAACGTGTTCTCATAGGTGAGTGTTAGACTCAGTTTACAGCTTTTTATAGCCTCAGTCCAAAATATATAATTCTGCTCCAATCATGTCAGTATACTGCCTATTTCCTTGCCTCCTCAAATGAAAAAGAATCCCAACTATGAAATAAACTACACAATAAGTGACAAGAAGAACACAAGAAAAGAACCCAGACAGAGTTATATATGAGAACAACGTAAAAATATCACTTGGCTGCTATGTAAATGAAAGGTACTAATAATGAACGAAAGCATTTTCATATTGAAAGTGGAACTAGAGCTGTACCCCTGCATTTCTTGTCGTCTTCTACATGCTTAGAATTTAGAGGGCATGTAATAATTCACTGTATGCTATTATATACATATACTAAGATGCATAAAATAACCTTTTTCTTGTAGCTAATTAAAACTATACAGAAGACCCTGACCTCTAAACTCCCTAGAGCAGATAATCCCCCATTGAATCTATTTGCACAGGTAAAAAATAAAAATAAGGAAAAATGACAATCCTGCTTTGTGAGTTCTTTGAAGCTGAACTGTGTCTGAATTAAATCCACAACACTGTGTCTGCCATCAGGAAGCCAAAAATACCACTAAACATGGGGACAAAATATCTTCTCCTTCTGTGGCCAGCAAGGAAAGTAGCAGGACTGATCTGCAATAGTTTCGTTTGCAACAGTGTCGTTAGGCATCCCGCCTTCTCAACATCCCTGCAAAACCAAAGGGAATCGTGCCATCTCCTTGCCTGCCAATCATGTCTTTATGTCTGTATCCATGGCACTTTCTCCCAATGACTGTGAAGGTGTACTGCCCTTGGAGAGCCATTATTTTCTGTAAGCATTACACACACAATCATACTTCTCTTGAGTTTGGCAATTGTTCAGTGTTGTGGAAAAAGAAATGTAAAACAAGCTCTTCCATGGACCTTTGATAGTAGGATAAGCGTCACATGCATTTTGTTAAAAACTCAGATTTTTTATCATTGGAACAATATGACTGGAAAGAACAAAAACCTGTATCACCACCAAAGGCTTCAGCACGTTGTTTAGCTAAGGGAGGCATCCGGCAGAACAGCAGATACTGCTGCTTTCTGACTGTCCACGTGGAATAGACTAAGTAAATTCACTCAATTTGCTTTTAACGGTAGGTGGAAAGAAGCCCCTTGCAATCTGAAATATATGCCCCAAGTTAACCTTTGGCCTATTAAACAACTACTTCTCTGACCCAAAACAAAATATACTCATATTCTAATGCAGCAGTGTTTAAACTCCTTATGATGTTTGACCTGTGTCTCGTTAGGGTCTCCAATGCTCTATGTCTGTGGCGCAATGTACCATTACATTGCCTGAAGTTGCAGGGAAAAAAAAAAGTATTTGCTAGCTGAGAACTCATTTGCTGGGGAAAACATGGCACCAGGGATCTCACAGAACAATTAAGAAAAGTAATCCTCTGTCACTAAAGAAAAATTTAAGAACCCTTCTGTTGTGACAACTGACTTTCACTGTATGTTAAAAACCAGATTGTTTCAATTAGAAAATAATTAAAGATTGCAGTTAATTCTTACTAGTAATTGCATGTAACCCTTTTGCAGTGTTTGTATCTTCAATGCATGGGACATACATCAGCTAAATAACTCATCCTGAATCCAGTGAAGTCAGTCAACAGTCATGTATGGAGGGACTTATTTTGAGCCAAGCCCTGGGCGGTGCAGGGAGAGCCGAGGGCTGCCCTCTGCTTCCAGCCCAGACTCCAGCGCTGCCCTCTCCTGCGAGCTGCCTCTCCTCGACTTCCTATTTATAAATTAGCTACATGACACAGTTTCAGTGTGGGCAGCTGTCATTTGAACTAATCTCATCCCGTAAATCCACCCTAGCAGGCTTGTTCTCCATTGTGATTGGAGAATAGACTTTTTTGGGCAGCTTTCAAAAGCAGCATCTGTTTGAGCAAGCACCCATCCCTCAGCTGTGTGGAGAAGCACTCCCCTGAATTTGCTGCCCCCCCCCCCCCATTTTGTGTTCACCAAAAGAAAATGACAATTCTCGGATCTCACCCTTAGGCAACATCCTCCCTAGCCAGGATTTTGTTATAGTCGCTCAGTGGGCACCGACTGTGATTTCACTCATGGAGGGATGGAGCCTTTTTATGGCATTTGATATCGCGTGTCCACGCCGCCAGGACAATTAACAGGACCGTCCTGTGGAATTACTTACGAAGACGTCACGCGGTGCCTGTGAAACCGTGGTGGGGCGAGGACGTTTGTTTTTTTTTTCTCCTCCCCCATCCTCTCAGAAATAACGACGGGCATAAACTACTCAGCGAGGCCAGGCAGAGGAGGAAATAACATCAGTAAATCACTAATGGAAATGCAAAACCAAACACCGCCTTGCGCCAAATGAGATGACGGACGGCTTGAGTCGCTGCCGGCAGCCGGTTCCTTTTCAGCAGCCGTCCCCAACCCCGTCCCGCCACCCCGTCCCCCAGCGCCCGTCCCTCTCCCTCTGAGCCGCAGCCCAAAAAGCAGCCGTTTTGGGGTTTGCAGCAGAAGAGGTGCCACCCGTCCGGGCAGTGCCCTTGGTGGTACCCGACGCCACCCAACCGGCCCAGACACACGTTAAACATGTTGGTTTTCCTGCACAGAGTTATCCTGTGGTGCTCTGCAATCAATTACTGTTATACCACCATCATTAATAATTTTCTTAATGAAAATGATTCTGTTGATCTCCGTTGTATTTTAATTATCAGAGTTAAGCATAATTACACTGCAGCTCTGAGCTGGCATGTAGACTCCTTTAGGGCGCAATTTTGTTTTAACACACTGATAATGTAATTTTACATTGTGTCAGTTGTTTAGTTATTATCCAGTCGTACAATTCCGCTGTATTCCTGATAACAGATAATAACCTTAGCACCTCCTATATCCTGAAGTCATTTAAAAAGCAATATTGGAATTTCACAACTAGCTAACTTAATCGCCTTATGATTTTATAATTCCCACAGCTAAATATTTGTACAGACACCCTGTTTTAACAATGCCACTAAACATACGGTATCCATACATTTCATATAAATGGCTTAAATAATATCTAGGAAAACGTCTGTTACATGAGCGTAGTTTTCAGTCTGTGCAACTGCTTTTTTTACACAGTTTCTATTCTATTCAGTCGTAATTCATTTTTTTAAAATCCCTTACAGTCCCAGTGGAAGATTTGCAGTTAATACTCCAGCCCCTTCCCAGGTTGTGGGGGGGACTCCTACCTCTGCTCTTAGAGATTTACCAGGTCTGCTGCACAGCTCTGGTAAAGGCACAAATGCTGCTCAATGTTGCGATGAACATACAGTTCATGCATTAATACTTCATCCTGGAATTACTGAAACTCTGTAGCTGTTTTTTGGAAAGAATATATTTGTAATCCCAGGAAAGCTACAATTCTGTCTTTAAAATTTCAGTTACTGTTTCTAGGACATCTCTTTAATTATTGACTAGGCCATTTTTGAAACAGAAGAGAAGTTTGACATAAATATTAAAACAAAAAAAAGCATGTATTTTAAATGTAATTACAGTTGTAAAAGTTTCCCTTAAAAAAAAAATAAAATAGAATGGGTTGATGGCACATGCCATGAGTAGCCAGCTTGTATCAGAGCTTGTAAAAAGGGATACTGGTGAACTGGTTTTCCCTTTTCTAATTTGTCCTAGTATTGGGAAAATGTAGCTATGAAAAATACAGATAGAAATAAGTGATCCTAGACTAAATAGAATTAATTTCAAGTACTGAATAGTTATTTCGTAGCTATTCACTCTGAATGTACTCTGATGTATGATTTTAAATAACTGGTTTCTTAATTTAAAAATTTATATGGAAGATTAATTGGGATTCCACTGTAGTAACTTGGCAATATAATCCTATGTATGTACGTCATATATATACACATACGTATGCGCGCACACGCTTCTTGTGTTTGCTTGCCTAGGGAAAATATTTTATGGAGTTTTGAAGGGAAAAGGGGAATTAGCTGGCCAGCTCAGATTCTCTTTCAATAGGAACTACGTGCCAGACTCCTCTCCCTGTCGCTATTCCCTGTGCGATAGGTGGGATAGGCGATAGATGCCTCTAGCGAACTGGACGTCAGGCTGACATTCCTGTGCTCTCCTCAAAGATCTGGGGAAAATTCTGCTCTCAAAGATATGACTGTAATAAGCTAAAAGGAAATATGGTATGTGCTTCTGAGTCAGCAACTCATCGACCGGTACCATGTACTGCAAGCCGATTCTTAAACTTATTTTCCTGTTAGAAACGTGCCAATTTACTCCACTCATCTCATCGTGGGTATAGTAAGGAAAACAGCTCCCAGGTGACCAAATCTGCTACACGTACAATTCCACGCATTTGTTCAGCTAATTGCTTTCAGAAATAACAATGTATTGCTAAGCAAACTAACAAAATTATACACATGCAACTATAACATAACATCGAATTACAACTACACGCCAGCTGACACCGTTTCATTAGAAGTAATGGCACTATAGGAGACAGAAAGCTAACACAAATCAAGACAATGTAATCTGGAATGATGAGATACAAATTGAAGGAAGAAGCATTATTCTATTTATTTATTTTACCATCTTCTATTTGACATTGTTTTGTGATCCAAGCCAATTAATCTTTCTAGTACAAAAATCCCAGCAGAGCTCAAGGCAAGTGTAGGTGCTTAATGAACGACAGAGCAGACAACTCAAAGCGCAACGAGATGAACAGAATGCCGCGAAGGTAAAGCATATCTACAACTTATTTCCTGCATTAGTTTAGGGAAGTAGCAGGTTTTTAATGTGTATTTACAAATTAGCCCTCAAATTTATCCCCAACTTTAGTTATAATACGCATCTGCGGTAGAGATAACAGAATTCACCTTGAGCACTGTATGACTGTCTCACAATGCCTAACAAGGTCGTAAAATAAGCACCACCATCAGTGAAAAAAAAAATCCAGCACGTTTGAATGAAAAGACTAATGTTTTGGGCTACTCAGATTGCACCAAACTGAGGAAAGTTTTTACTATTAGAAAAAAATTTCATATTTCAATAGATTCAATCAGACAGATAGCACTGAAGCAGTCTAATGAATTAGTTAGTGTTTGTAAAGTACTTTGAAGATGAAAAGTCTTACTGGTATATACGTGCTAAGTATTATTATAATTACAGATAGAATGTAATACTCGATAAGACATCATCCTATGGGAATTTGCAGAAGCTGTATTTTGGAGTGAAAGTAATTTCCCATTACATTAAAAAGTTGTTGCAGAAAAGTTTGCCTGTGAGTATTCAGTAGAATGAATAGCAAACTGCGGCTCTGGATTCAGGAGAAAAGCTTCACTACGTTACTCAGAGCGCATTGCTGCTTCCTCCACTTGGGCAGCAATCAGCAAGCTGCGAAGGAAGGGCAGCTCAACCCTTTTTAGATCTGAGCCCCGTTCTCTAGTACCGCAGGTGTTTCAGGTTGCAGACTGAATGTGTTGGCATTCTGTAATTATAATAGAAAGAATTTATAAGACCCTGGTGTGCAACTCGTTTTTAACATGCAAATTCCCTGTTTTCAGCGTTTCAACTTTCAAAGGCTTGTGGCAGTTTAAAAGCAATCCTCTTATAAGTGTATAAATTGCAATGATTATAGGAACAAGTTGTAATTGTTTCTAGTAAGTTTTTAGGAGTCTTTGATGTTATGATTAGTGTTTTGTATGTTAATATATTGATATGGGTGCTTATTTGCCTGCATGCTTGTATGCTGAAATGGTCACTAGGTTGCCTCAGCAAACAAATCTTTGATCTCAGTAGGTCTGTTTGGTTAGAAATAAAACCTAAAAGAAATTAAACAAGAACAGTGCATGTTCTGAAGTATTCACAAAGTGCTGAGACTGGTGATTGAAACACGAGGAAGGAAAGTCACAATTTTGCAACCTGATCTTCAAGGTGAATGTCAAAACCAGCTACAGTAAATAAGTTATTCTTTTTCCATGTATTCAAGTCCTGGTTTTTGTAGGTTGCTGGTTGGTTTTTTTTTAAAAAAACATACTGTAATGATACCATAACCACATTCACAAAGCTTTCGCAGTGACTGACCAAACAGCGTGGTGCATTGTCCATTGCACTATGGACTGAAACCAAGGCTCTTTGGGTTGGTTCAAGATGCAAGACAAAAGCCTCTGCATCTTGAAGCAAAGTAGCTGTTAGATATGGTAAGTTAGACAAAGCGCGCTTGGCGGGCCTCGTAAGAACTCACACTGACTTGAGCAAATCTGACAATTCACATAAGACAGAAATGATATGCATTTCCACTAGCTAATACATTCCAGTGAAGCATCATCATGCCAAGCCACTACACAGAGACTGGAATGTCAGAGGTGACAACCCTGAAATCCAGTTCCAGTTATCTTCTGTTACCATGCTGACATGAAGTCTTATCATAGCCCAATCAAGTTCACATTCATCCTACAAAACCAGATTTCAGTTAGTAGTCTCCCATGTAATGTAACATGGAGAAATGCTATCCAGTATGTCCAATAAAATGTCAGAAAGAATTCAGCTATTTAAAGTGTATAGATTTTACTGATGTTTCCCAAGAAGCACTAACTCTCGGAGAGAAACGGATGGTATGTCTTATGTCAGCTGACGCCCTTCTGTGTTTATAAGCATTTAGTACACTACAGACACCAGGTGGGGTTTTTAGATCGTTAAAAGAAAAAAAATGCAAAACCAGAACATGGTAGGAAAATGGGAATGAAAACTGTTCAACTTCAAGGGGAGACAAACTACTTCATTTTCCTTTTATGCAACAGGTATATTTTTATCTCAGTACCTTACACAAGAAAGTAGAGAAAAAAATCAGCTTGTGTTTACCTTTGCTGTACACAATGCAGTTGTTTTTGTTGTCTTCTACTCCTTGCCAAGTCACATCCAGCAACCACTTGGGGCCAGCAGTCAGTACCATAGGGACTGAAGCCTTTGTCTTCTGTAGGAAGGATGATAACAAACAGATGCCGTTTGCTTGCCTTGATTAAGAACTTGAATAATAATAGTAATAATCATTTTATTTGCAAACAACAAAATCTCCAAACCCATAAGCCAAGGTCTTATTCCCCTGCCTCAGGATTTTTTTTTAAGAAGACACAAGCAGTAAGCTTTAGTTCTTTCATTGATTGAATGGTGAAACTATTATCAAGGATTTTTCCGAATGATATTGGATCAGATCTCCAAGATTAAGCAGATCTCTGGTGGCTGAGAATTATAAAGGGGATGCAGATGACTTTCACAGCAAAGAGCCAAGTGTTTAGAAGTGAACTTTAGATACATTGTACTTCATTATCAATGGGATCTCACTATTTCCTGAAACAGACAGGAAAGAATTTAAAGAATCGGTATCCATTTCAAAGATCTGTCCTGGGTAACATTTGTATTATCATAGGAAATTGTTCTGAATGGATAATGGAATTTTTCCCCTTTTGCTAAATGTTGATGTGTGATTTTACTATGTCTGAAATAATAATAATGCTAATGATTCGCTGCACTTTTGTCTCCAAAAAGACTATAAAAGAACTTGTATTAAAAAATTCAAAGGCACAGAAGTAAAGCATGATATCCATTGCACCTGAAAGGCGTGCAGGCAAAGAGATGCACATTTAACAAAACCATCTCCTGTGTATATTTCAGATTCTATATTTAGAGAATTCGGTATTTGAGGAGATAAGGTAGAGGCTTCAAATTTATTAACACTTAACTCCTTTTACTGATCAAATGGCAAAAACCCTGTGGGTAATCCTGAGTTTGTCGGTGTGTGGCACTGAGATGCCGCTTAGACTTCTACCATTCACAGTTCTTTTTCTCTATATCAAGCATGAAACCACACCAGAGAGTACAAAGTACAACAGCCACCACGTAACTTTTAATTATTTTTTTTTTCTGGGATATAATTCTGTCCAAGACATTCCAACATTTTCTAAGAGAATTTGATTAATTATTTTTATATTCCACCAGTAATTCTCTAGTTGGCTCCAGCCATGTTCTGTTGTGCTATTCTGTATGGTTACGAGAGTTAAAAAAAATTTAAGATATGGAAAATCATATATTTACATGGACATTCCAGATGCATTGGCCACATCTATTATCTATGACTGTTCTAGAAAGGTAGTGAAAAATATTAAGGGTTACCATAGAACATATTACATTACCAAAATATACACAAAAGTATTTACTGAAAATATGATACTATTTAAATTATTATATAAATAAGACATAGCTAATAGATTTTATGACATCAATATTTTAATAAAGATGATAGAATAAGACATATTGAATGCCACACTTCACGTTTTGAGGGGTTTTTTTCATCTCTTTATTCTCTAATACTGTTTTATCAAGTATAGTATTTCTTGCTTAATTTGCATTTTATATTTCGCATTTTTTATACAAATGTTTATGCATAAGTCACACTTATTCTATATGCACTCCATGACATTATTCATCTTCTAGAAGTGTTGGAAAAAACAGATATAAATGAAGAATGAAATTACTAAGAAGGAGTGGAACAGCTCACGACAACATACCTACCTAGTGTAAAAACACTGCAACCAGAGACATGCCATGCCTCAATTCCTAATACTGTTTTTGCTAGGGGAAGTTGCAGGAAGTGTGTTTGCTTATATGGACTGTTACAAGAGCCAACATTTGAAATTCCTATTTCTAATTGGCCAGTAAACTAGACAATATTTAAAAAAAAATAAAAAAAAATTGGTTAGGTTCATATATAAATCACCAAGAAGCCTGATATTGCCAATTATGAAATCAGTGCAAAGTATTTACACGTGGACTGCACAGAAAATAATGATGTAAATGAGGCATGAACTGAAAAAAAATCTGCAACAGATGAGATGGAAGGTAATCAAAGTATCATTTCTATCTTCTAGCATAGAAAAGTCTGGACTTTAGTGTCATTTACACCAAAACAGCACTAAGGCTGCTATGGAAACAAGGAAGAGTGACTATTCTTCACATCACTGAGAATCATACCCAAATTAAACACAAGCTTTAGCAGGAATGTTAGCAACTGTGACTGCATAGCAATAATGAAGAGGAGGACCAGGACATGTTCCTACCACATGCCGCATTTCTCCAACTGCCATTTCAGTTCAAGCCTTTAACACGTTTTTTGTGCTTATATGTGCTCTCAGTCTCTGGTAATCCTAAATAAATCCAAATACAGTGCAATATTATCGAAGTAGTGGACTTTTCCAAGTACACCATAAATGATTCGGATGTTCAAACAAGCCTCTTTTTTAAGTTGGAGGCCAAGTTAAAGAAGAAACCCAAACCAAAACAAAAATTCTATCTTTTCAGTGCAGAAGGGATCATCTATTTAATTTTCACAAGATCTAATTCCTATTTCTGGTTTTCTTCTTCCCAGGCATCTGACATTTCATTGACTCTCTCCCATCTGTAAGGGTATTATTTGCATTAAGGTGGTATCAAAAAGCCTCAAATAATATCAAATCTTCTTGTGCTGGGCAATAGTTTATTATCTACATAGACAGGACAAATAATACATCCTGGGAAAGGATTATACTTAACTACATACTGCTGAAGAAGAAATGAGATGCCGAGATACCATTTGACTTTCTCATGGAGATTAATTTCTCCTTTAGTAAGTGGCAGGCTTAGTCCCAGGCCACCGCCCGTTTCTTCTAGCCAACGAGAGGAGACCAGGCTGGTGCCTCATCCCTTCTGAGGTGAAGCTGCAGCAGGTAGACTGAGCACCAGCAGTCAGGATGTGAGTTCGCTTTGCCACCCCCCATTTACAGGGCTTTTTTGGAACGTAAAGAACTACATGGAGATCACTAAATTAGCTTCCAGGTCAGCTTGGCAGTAAAACTTGTAATCGGTTCAGCAGCTGTGAGGGGTCTCTAGGCACTAGAGATAGGCTGGAGGAGGAACAGGGTGTTTCGTCTCACAGCTCTGCTAGCCCAGAAGAGCTGGTGGACACCTCAAAAGAATTTCCCATTCTCCCATAGCTCTGCTCCCAAGCTGCACAGATATGTAAATAAACTTCTTTTAATATGAAAGAAAAACTTCACAAGGCCCTGGCTGCTTGCAAAGCTTGGCAGCTCCACTAAGGGAGACGGGCAATGGCTTCTCTTTGAAGTACCTCACAGGCATATTGTGTGAGCTGTAAGCCGAGTCAGGACCACCTCAGCAGTTCTTGGGGTCTGGCATCCTGTGAAGTTCACACGTTCATAGGAGGTGTTCACCACTGACAAAGGCTTGCTCTTGTTGTGCCTTATTACATAGTAAGAATTGAAGCAAGCCTGCTGATTCAGGAAAGGCCATTTCCCTAAAATGGTTAAAATGAAAAGACCCCAGTCCAAGATAACAAGAAGCTATGGTTAAATCAGTCATGCCTTTATCACCTCAAGATTAGACTACTGCAATGCGCTATACCTGAGGCTACATTTTAAATCCATTTGAAAGCTGAAGCTGGTGCAGAATGCGGCAACCCGCTTGTAAAGCAGGATATCGTGCTTTGAGCGCATTACACCAGTGCTTTTTAATCTGCACTAAGTGTCTGTGGGATTTAAGGCACTGGTTACAAGCTGTGAAGCCTGGGACCTGTCTGTTTGAGATACCTAATTGAGACCTGCCAGGTCCTTTGCCCTAACCATACAACCACAGCTGTTCCACTGAGGAACATGAAGAAGGACTTTCTTGGCTTGACACAGAAGAAACTCTTGGCAGGGCAACATGTTTTTCACGACAGCTCTTTACCTTTGGGACACCATCCTACTTGAAGTAAAGTATGTTCATGCTTTGACTCTCAGAGAGTACTATGAAAACCATCCTGTAATTCCTAAGATGTATTTGTCATGTTGTAACGTTTGGTTGGTCATTCCCAAAACGGTGGTGGTGGTGGTGGTGGGTGTTAGCTACTTTATGCTATGGGTTTTTTACAGCGCTATTAGGAATATCTCTAACTTAAGAAAGGTACCTATTTACAAAAGAGCTTTCCTGACACAGGAGCAACAATGTTACAGCTGCTTAAAAATAAGACTTCAAAAACCAAACAAAATTTTATTTCTCCCTCCAAAAGAACTGTTACAAATCACTCAAAAGCTTACAAAACATTCTGCCTACCGCCTAAGTATAATCATAGGGATCTACTAACACGCGTGTCCATAAGATGGGGCCATACAATAGTAACCTCACATTTTGGAAATGAGGGCATGTTATAGAACCGCAATGTTGTTCACTGCTCTACACTAGGTAAATGTGTATTCTACACTTGAGCCATTTTTACCTGAAAATGCAATTTCTGCTAATGTCTTCATGCTGTAATGTGACAAATTTGACAAGGACAAACAGGGTCAAAACTGTGATCTCTCAGGGAACAATTAGAATCAGCTAATGAGGATAAAAGAGGTCAGGCAGGCATCCACTTTTCACTAACCTTTGAAGCAACTGGACAAACAAGGGAGGTAACCCTCAATAAATGTTTATATTCAGTCAAGAGGTTAATGGAGATAAAAATAGTCATCACAGCATGCCGAAAATAGTTCTGCGCTCTCGCTAAAACGAATCAGTGCTGACAAGTAACATTAGATGGGCTCTTCCCTGCAAAGATTTCTAACATATGATGTGTGTGGCCTGGCAGAAACTTGAGGAAACCCCCACGCTGAAGAGAAATACGGTATGAGCAAGTTGTTTGAAATCTATGAAATTCTGATGTCAAATGCCTGATCGTTGCTAGCTGTTTCCTAAGAAGCTGTGCCAGAGCAAGAAATAGGTACTGAGCTGATGTTCATTAAGTCACTGTGACATGACCATCCTGTTCCTGGCATGGCATTCCAAAAAGTGTTCAACATTATCTAAGGAGATGTACCGTTCATTGAAAATCACTAAATTTTTACCTTTACCTATTTGTTTTTCTTCAATCAGTACAAGGCTCTATAACATAGAAACTACTTCCTTAAAGTACTCTCACCAAAACAGAAGAAAGTTGCTGGAGACTGAAGATACTCAAGGGCTTTGCTTCTAATTGTATTTTGGTTCCTACAGTTTTTCTTTCTATATCTTCCAAAGAGCCTGAGTTCCCATGAAAGATACAGACGATTACCAAAATGTCTTTGTGCCCTCGGAGAAAGTTCTGATCCCCCACTGTGCAGTGTTACTTTATACAGACAATTAAAAACAAGACTGTACTGGGAGGTGAGCTGTAGATATACCTTGGGTGCAAGAGTCTCGTAAAAACCAGTTAATACAGACTGGTAAACACCAGTTAAGACCAGTTTCTACTTTGAAATTCAGTTTAAACTCAATTTGATCGTCACAGGGTTGATGTACCTTCTGATGTGCTGAAACTGTATGTTAACCTCTCAAGAGGTTAAGTTCACCTTTGGTCGTCACCATACTCAATACAGCAAAACTTCATAAGCTCATCAAATCAGTTCAGTTGGGAAGGTCTCTAAGGGGCCATTCTGGACTGAGCAATAGCAGAGATTTACATAGGTCTCAAACTACCCCTAATTAATTAATAATTTTTTAAAATATTTTGAATAAGAAGAGTGGTAACTCCACTTTATCACCTCACGCTTACGTTGACAGCCTCAATGTATTTCTTTACCATGTAACTGATCACAAATTCATCAGACATTAAGACAAGCCCATCCAAACAGCCCAGTGGACAGACACAGACCCTGATTTTGTTGTCGATTTGTGTGCAGTCAGCTGGACTGTCTTTCAATTTGTGTAGCTTCCCTGAAAACTCTTATCTTTTTCCAAGGAGGACTCGGTCTTGGAATAATATTTATCTCAAGAGCTTCTCTGGAAACCCTGCCAGTCAAGGCCGGTGGCAGCACTTCACAGTGCCACGGCTTTCTTCGCTAGACATGCGGAGGCAACTCCTCTCCACTCACAGGAGATTGGAGACGTCAGGAGGTTTTCTGTGCTGTAGTTCCATATTGATGACAAACATCACCAAATAAAGCAAAGACACGGCAGCCTCCGGCCTACAAACACCGACTCTGGAATTGTACAATTGTACCAGGATTTCAGTTTTCACAGCCCCAGCTATGTCTATCAGTGACATCTTAAATCGTAAACTAAATGCAATTTTGCAATCCTTACTAATTTTGCAGTCCTTACCTCTCGTGGTTGAAAAGAAACGTTTTGAAAACCTGCTAAAAATGTAATAGATGCAGTTAATTTCACCTACATCTGCAGACCACCTGGGATAACTGTTTTAGTTATTACCTTACAACTTTATGGCATCCAGTGTTTCAGAGGAGTGTTCCAGTACCATCCATCAGATGCCTGCCTTATGGCTAGATGAAGAGACTACAAGAATCCATTTGCCTGCACAGATGTAACCGGTGTTCTGGCATGTTAAGTGGCAGAAAGAAGATAGACAGACAAATTGTTGCTTGTGATGGGCCATGAAACTAGTGATGGAGAAATGAAGGAGGCGTCAGTGTTACTTCCCAGTATCTTGGACAAAGTGAGAGGGAAAAAGTCCTCAAGTCCCTTCTGCCCAAGGCTCTGGATTCTCGTTATGTAGCGCTAGTGGTTAACAGGGCAGTGCTGCACCTCCAGACTGGCTGGTTGTGAAACAACTTGCATCATTCCTAGCCTACAGTGCGTTACAGTGGGCTATTTATTTTGGGATTATCTGAAGAGGGAGTGTCTTCAGGGGTGGGTTGGTTTTTTTTGGTGACAGAAGAAAAAGAATTGGTAACATTTGAAGAGGCTGTGGTCAAACCAAAGCTTTTAAATGTTTCAGACACAAAAAAGGGGAAAAAAAAAAAAAGAAAAGTACACACAGATGGAATCCCAAAAGACAGCTGGGATTCCCTGCAACTGAGAAACCCTGCTGTTTACCCCAAGAGATCATCACTTGTCAAGTGACAAAACTGAACATACATTTCACCATATATCCAGAAACCTAATGCAGACCAACGAAAATATTCAAACAAAAAAATACGCCCTAGGTCTGTTAATATTTTCCAACACTTGTCATGACTTCAATATGATTCCAAAATTTTTATTAATATCAAATATGCCTGCTGATGAATGTCCCTAATGTGAATTAAATGTACACTAAACGCTGAGATCATTTCATGTTACCTAGCTAAAATGGATTTTTTTCAAATCTATAAAATAAACATAAATCAAATCTTACTGTAACTTAGGAACAAAATAATGGCTGTCAAAAGCAACTTTAGCTTGTTCTATTTAATCCAGGATCCCCTTGGAACCCATCTTCAAACTCTTCCTCAGAACCAGGAAGATTTAAAATAATTAATTCAGATTCTGGAGCAGCTGTTCCTAGCTGAGAGTCCTTGGCGATTCCTTCTGGCTGCTTGCTACGTGGTCCTGCGACAACCAACTGATAGGAACAGGAATGGAAAAGCTGGAAAGTGGACCTCTGAACGCTCAGTGAGCTTCCCCTGCCCACACCAGCCTACGTTGATGGGCTTTCTACTCCTGGCCTTCCCTCTTCTACAGCGTTTTCACCTGGCTTCACTCCACAGCTGCTCCTCCCCTGCCCTGTGCTCCTACCTTGCTCTTTCTTCCATTTTGTATGTACCTGACTAACTATGCCTAGATAACTCCTCCCTTTCCCAAAGAGCATGGCATGGGCAGCAGTGTGTTTTGCCACCACTCTCTTGACTTTCTCATTATATTTCTTCTATTACTCTCTGTCCTGTTCATTTCACTCTGTGGGAAAGCAGCAAACCGGCTTCTTAGTCGGCGCTGCGATTAGCATAAATGTGATTAGGATATTCTGAAACTTGACAACGCTAGGTGAATCATTGCTGTTGTGGTGAGTTGATACCTGCGGGGAGCAGGCCCACTGTCATTGTGCCTTAGTGCTCGGGTATTTGCCGGGAGTGTTGAACCTTTCCGCTTTACTGTAAAGTTGAATGCTTTGGATAATACTATTTCAGAGATGACATGCACCTGTACCGATGAAATCACACTACATATAACTTATCTTTAGACAAGATATAATGCAGTGCGACTTGCACACTTTCACACTGAATTATCAGTGCATTTTCCCTACTGGGTTAATCTCCCTGTTGTAAATTATTGTCTACTGTAAGGACTAGGTCTCTCTTTCTACTAATGCGACCACATTGACATTTGCCAGTAAATATTTTCTGAATGCACCTGCTTGAATGTAACTCCTTTCACTTTTGCTAAACATTTTTAGTGTTAAATATATGAATACTCTGCTCAGTATGGCTCAGCTGCAATTTTGCAAACATCACGATTACTCTGGATGGGTTGAGGAACTAAACTCTGGGATAAACCATCAGTCCCTGTTAATTGTCTGACATTTGGTTTCATACTTTGCACAAAGATCATTCGGGCCTGGGATAGTTAATGTCACAACAGATATTCTAGACGAGCAAGGAGACAATTACAGAGGTTTCGCTAGAAGACGTGAAGGCATTTACATGGTATATGGGTTAATTCTGCCTGGTCCCACTGTCTAGCTATTCACGCTGAAACCGTCCACGATGGTTGCTGCATCTACAGCTTGCTTACAGTGTGGTACTGAATAATTTCTGTTTTGCACTAATTTTGGATTTTTTTCCTCTGTTGTACTTTTTCTTACCCTGGAATGGATACTTTAAACCATCATTTCCAGAAGTCCAAATTTCACGTATTGTATGTATTTATTTTTATCTAAGGAATCCATTAAAATACAAAAATAAAAAAGGACATGCATAACGCCTTCTATAAACAGTCCATTACACACCTCTATAGGTTAGTTAATAGTTATAGATTCTACTTATTATATAGTATTATTACTTTGTTTGGAACTACAAACACAGGTTGTGTATTTTACTTTAGAAATGTTTTTGTCATGAAAGGTGAATAAGAAAAAGTCATGCTTTACCATCAGTAAAAGATAATATTTTTTAATTTCACTTTTTTTCTTTTCCCCCAGAACTAAAATGGTAGAAAATAAACAGTTCTCTGTATATGTTTGTCCAGTATTTTAACTGTATAATCCAGTGCAGCTCTATTAGGGTTATATTTCCAATGAATATTGTGAGGCCTTTATGAAATACATATTTAATACAAAGGTATTGTAGTCAATGGTGTAGGTATTACAGCGTAATTCTCTTGATGATCATGACACAATACTCAAACTTCAGTGGTGCAGACACTGAATGCACACAAAATATTATATATAAACTCCTACCTAACTCATTTGAAATAGTATTGGGGAATAGAAACAAATCTTCTGTGCTTTTCTTCCCAATTTTTAAAGATTTTAATACGTGTTTTTATATAGATATTTCTGTATATGTCTTTACCAACAGGAAACTTGGTACTTTAAAGTAACAGTATAACTCCAATATACAATCCTCTGCCCAAATTTTGTATTTGTTAAGACAGCATGATGATTTAAGGTAGAATTTGAACGCATGATTCAACAACCAGAAGTCTATATGTTTGACTTTGATTAATTATTTTTAGTTCAGTTAAAACATCCCAGTTTATCTCATTTTAAGATTATCCTTGACATATTTAGAAATCCTAATGCAGATTTTATGGCCCACACCTATCCCTGATGGTGCTAATGGACTCGACATAATGAATCATTCTAATTTGGATGAAAGGACCACACAACATTGTGGCAGTCCTTTAGAGAATTAAGGCTCAATTCTGATCTTCCAGACTTATGAATGCGTTTTTGGGATTAGGCCGCATATCTGTACATCTGTTGAGTCTCAAGGGGTGTATACTCAGCTAAGTATTCTGACCTTCCAATGTACTGTATCAAATGTGTGGCCTTGGGATATGAAAGGATTTGATTACAACTGTATTTTAACACTGATTTAATATATAATTACGGGGTAAAACCTAATTCCTCGTTACATCTTCATGTAGAAAATTCCATCGCTATTAAGCAGACACCAGGATATTTTTCACCCAATGAGTAGGACAGTAAATGGAAGAAACTGAAACACCCACCCAGGATAATGTAAGATCAAGGACAATCTTCTTAGGGAGGGCTTTAAAATCAGCGTCTTGTGTCCATAAAAAACAAGTTTAAATTATCTCCCGTGAGTGTGTTGCTAGTTGGTACGCTGTTGCATTATGCATGATTCTTGACTGCTTATGTAAAAATAAACGGGAACAGGGCTCCATTAGTGATTTTCAATGTTACTCTGTTTTCTTGTCTACAAGTAATAAGGAGGGGAATTAACTTTACATATATATATAATATGGATGGAAAAGTTTGTAAATAATTGGAATTTTTGGTTATTCTTTATTGACTTGTAATTTCTATTTTCCAGTCAATCAAAGACAGAATGTTGTAAAATTTCCTTTAGCTGGTGAACCTCTCGTAAGATACACATAGTGTTTTCATGTAGAAATCTTAAATGTTTTGATTCCACTGAAAACCCCTTCCCAAATATTATCAGTTAAAAACCCCACAAAATATTAAAATTGACTTCACAAGAAATTAACACATGACTATGCAGAATTTTAGGGGCTTTAATATTTCTTCCATTCCAACAAATCTTGTATAGATTTTTAAAGAAATAGCAATGGTATTGAGTAACTGATTAATACGGGGATTTCAGAGAAAATACATTTCAAAATTCTGTGGGTTTTCATCAATATGATCTTTCACAGATGTGAATTATGGATTAACGGTGCTTACATTTTCTTTATCATTTCAGAAGGCTTGGACCAGGAAGATGAACTGAGCAGAGCAGCACCTTTACCTTGCGAGCAGTTACTTTCTTCCAGTTGAAGAATATGTTACACATAATCAGGTCATTTTTTTTCCCCACTGCCTTAAAAGCGTGAGGATTTGGTTGGGTTTTTTTGCTGTTCTCACACAAAAAATGAAAATGAAGTTCCCTAAAATGCCCAATGGCAGATTAAAAGCATCCTCATTTTTCGTAGCTTGTATGAACCAGTTGTGTAACACAACGCTCATTTAAACTGCTTCAATGTACTGATTATATGCCGCATAACGAAGAACTGCAACTATGCAAGTTTCCATGAAAAAAAAGAAGTTTTCAAAGAATGGGTGAAGGTCCTTCACTGGGACTGGAGATAAAGATGGAGAGTCCAGCAGCGGGACTGGTGAGTATGGGGCTCTGGTTCCGGTAAGACTCAACAAACAGCTCAGATCAGAATCTAAAGTGCAGGAAAACAGCCTGTAGCTCCGAGATTAGCTTTCTCACACTATTCCTGAGTTAAGCCAGTACAAACATCATCATGAATGCATAATTATGATTACGCACTACACTATGCATAATAGATCTTAAAATCTGGAAACAAAGAAGTAGCGTAGGAATGCTGTTTTCAGGCTTTTGGTTTCGAACACAATGAAGCTGGGTGTAAGGGTAAAAGACTTTCTGGAAGTAAAAATAGTTCCAAGAAAATACATTTTACTTGGGAAATTCACTCAGATACTTATGAAACATTTACGCATAAAAGAAGGGCTAAAAGGGAGATAGGGACCTGGTGCTATGTTTATAACTTGAAAATAACAACGAATGAAGTCCAAACCCCTCTCATTTTAACATGTTTCAGGGAACTCAAAAAACCACTTGGAATAAGCAACAATAGACAAAGAAGCTGGCAGCTTGGCAAGTTTATTTAAAGGATCTTTTTCTCAGAAAGAAAGAAATTGATTTTTTGCAATTCTTTGCAGCAAGAATTTAACTGTGAAACAATGTCCGTTTCTGGGACTGAGGGACATACGCAGGCTGGTATCCTGAGTTTAAATGACAGTATTGATAGAAGAGTGATGCAGCTTGCTTAAAGGGAACTGATGGATTCACTCACTTTCATGTGTGCAAACAAAAGAGCGTGAAAAAGTTGAATGGAATAACTGAATACACCTACGACTACAGAATATTGGTCTCAAACTCCTGCCAGTCACCAGTCTACTGACTAAGCCTCTTCAGGACAGCAGTGCTGCAGCTCCGCGTTCTCAAACAGGACCCCTCGGGAGCTGTTTGGGATCACAAGTCCAAGGAGAGGTCCTGAAGTGGAAGTGGGCTGACTTTCAAAAGTAGGGAGCATCAAAAAGATCAACAAATTTGCACCTAGGCCATAGGAGTCAGGTTAATTTATTTTTTTTTCTTTCTATGAAACAAAAACTCAGAGTGGTAATAACAATCGCGCTGGGTGCCACCACATTGCGGACTGAATTTAAGTGATTAGAAAACTGTTCTACTGTTGGCTCAGACCAGTTTCACAAACAATGATTTTTTAATTCCAGAAGGTAATTTTTGCTTGAAGGCCTTTCCTGGTTCAAATAAAATCAAGTCAAATCCCTTGTGCTTCCAATAAAATTTTCAAATCAATTTTCAGATACCTGAGCAAAAAAAAAAAAAAGCCAGCTTCCAAATGTTCCCAGTACTTCAATATCCCAGTGAAGTCAATAAAAGGAAAAGAAATCCCTCTTCAGCGCATGTGTTATGGAGCCAAGAAAGCAACCTAACACCACAAACGGCATCAGCAGTATGAAAAATCGAGAGCTCTACAAGAGCAAAAGCTTTAGAAATTGGCAGAATCAGAGAAGTCCAGGCTATCAAACTACACAAGTTAGTAAAACTTTATACCAGAATTTCTCTTCTTCTTCTTCTCACAGAAATTGGCATTAAAATGCTACAGTACTCCAGCCACCCTATCCCTTTCAAACAGCTACCACATATCACTTGGCAGTAATTGGCTGCAGCTGTTGAAGGCAGGCTTGAACCTGGCATCCCAACTGAGCGGGTTTCCTCCCCTGTTCCCAGGAGGCACCGGCCTCCAGGTGAGGTGTGAGGCCACCGCCAGTGCGGGACATCGGTCTCACCTGGCAGCCACCTGGAGCAAGGGGTCACTGCAACCTCTGCACACCCGGCACCCCGCCATGGCCAGCACAAGACTTCTCAGTTTTTAAGGGAAGGAAATGAATAATTGCCTGATTTTCACAAGCTCAGATCCCATTTGCACATTGAAGGGAGGCGGCCACGTCTGCAGAGCCCGTGAGCTTCTGGCAGCTCCTCCTAATTCCAAGGGGAACAGTTGGGTGATGAACGCTCGAAAATCTGCCTCTTCGCTCCTCCGCCACGGAGGCGACCTCTCATCAAACTTTCTTTTGCTAAGCTGGCGATGGCAAATGAGCGAACACGAGGTGTGACATCAAACAAAAGAAGCAGTGCTCAAATCCGGCCCTGGCTGCGGCATGGCTTTACGGTCCACATCAGCTGCTAGCAGGAGGAAAGGGATGCTCAGGACCAAGCGCTCCCGCCACACACGGCACAGGCGACACCGGCCTCTGCTCCTTGAAAGTTCAAGTGAAACTTGATTTACAGCCACACCTTGGGCAGCGGGCGAGCACTGGGAGAGCCGAGAGAGATCTGGACAAAGAGTGATGGGAGGCGGGGGCGGGGGGCGGCGGGTTCCCTTAGTATTATAAAAATGCATCTTATTCTGTTTTTAATCAACAAACCTTATCCAGCAATCAAGGCAGATATATAATAAGCTGAGCTACTCTGTAAATCTAAACATTCCCCACAAATAGAAAAGATACAGCCTGAGCTCTCTGATTGTTACTACGGCAACTATCTAAAATGAAAATCTTGTTAACCCTTTGCATGCTGTAGCCACCCATGCATCAGTGTTAGCTGACTTCCGCGCACTTATCTCTCCTTTTTCCCCCTCAAGAAATTCATAATTGTATTGCTTCACAGTAGTTATGCTCTGGTTATCCTATTTGAGACTGAAAGAAGTGCGATAGGTGGTAGTTTCGTATGTACAGCTGAGTTTTGTTACTTGCTCATTACTGGGATTATAGTTCAAAAAACAACTAATAAAACACAAGAGAAAATCCCTAGATTACTCCACAAGGCCTGGGATTTTGATTAAAACCTTGACAACAGGAATGGGATGCTTTCTAGTATACCCCACCACTGCTTTTTTCTTTTAGTTATGAAATGATTTGACTATAAATAGGATATTTGTCAGAGGAATTATTTTTCTGTAGTGCATTATAAACAGGCTACTTTTAAAACGCGTTTTTTTAAAGCTTCTGCTTCTTAAGTACTGCACAGAAGACTGCCAGCTATTTTAACAAAACAATGTATTAACCACCATGCTTTGAAAATTAATAGGCAGGTACTAGACTTGAAATCTCTCTGAAATGCAAGAAAATTCAGACAAATGAGAAAACTGACTTTCTAATATCTCCCAAAATAGCAGATGATTTTACAATCAAATTTATACTTGTAACTACCTGAATATTCAAGACAGTTTCACTATAACATCTATGTGGCAGTGTCATGACAAAGTGAAATTCTCTGCCGTTGAAAAGTCTTCCACAGCTCATTGCTGAAAACAACTGAAGCCGTGGAAATTCTTCTGTATTTAAAGTGAAGGAAGCAGGACGTGGCCCATGGACATCAATTCCATCGATTCTTTTACTTCGTGCCTACCATGTAATTAAGAGAGCCCTTTCACTACTAGGCAGAATTCGACTCTTATGGCATTCCCAAGTATGTCATTTAAGGCAAATATGCACCATATCATTTGATTCCCACTGAACAAGAAATACTCAATTGATATTTTACAGCATTCCCTTCAGTCAATTCAACATAGATGAAGTTCTTTCCTTGGATATTTTTGCAGACCTGAATAACATACATGTAACTTGACCCAATTAATATATCACTTTCTTTGATAAACGCAAAATTTACATGTAACTGGACCAATATAACTTGAAGTGACTGAAGTAGTGTGCAAATTCTCTTAAGATCTTTTTGGAATGCTGTCCATATTAAATTGAAGGTTATCAAACATCTAGTACACTAGATTAAAGATGACATTTACAATTAAAATGGAAGAATAACCAAGTATCTTAAGATTAGTCAAATACCACTATAAAAATACTCATTTTTATTTGAATGAAACATTGACTAAGATTTTTAAGTTTGTCTAGAATTGCTTCTAACTTTAAGGAAAGAATTGGTTTAACAAAAGAAATTGGATTCTTTGTTAGAAATGTTTATGTCAGTGCATGACGTTAGAAGTTAGAAATCTTAATATGTGCCATTCTGTTTCACAGAAACTGAAGCCATGAAAGTGAACAACCTAGCTTCCTTTTTTTCTGCTTAATAAACACCTATGTTTTAAAAAAAGCTCACAGACTTCAGCTGCGCTGTATGCAAACTGAAGGACGGACTACTGGAACCGGGCAAAAACCACACCTCTGGTCTCACCCAGATTTTTTTAAGGTTGAGGTAATGACTCCAGCTAATTTGAGGTTTTGGATCAGGATGAGTGAGGTGCACAACACATGTTAAGGACGGTGCTGGAACACACATAGGTAAGAAAACATTCACGAGGAGAATGACATGACTTAAGTTTCTCTGACTCAGGATGTGTTCCAACTGTATTTTTCCAACTTCTGAAATACTTCCCATTTTTCTGTAACTGATTTGATACACACTGATAAAAGCAACTTACCTTTTCGATTTTTTTTTCAAAATCTGTATTTTTTATGAAGGCAAATGGACTACATTTTCTAGATTTAAATTTCATGTTTACAATACAGGGATCACTAGATTCATCCTCGATGCTTTCCAAACATCAAGGCTATTTATCAGTGTTGGCTTGTTTCCCAGGAGTATGTCCGAAATAATCTAGAAATGTACTGGCTAGTCAACATACTACACATATAAGCAATTCTTTGGTAATTCTAGGAACATTTAACAATCCTAGTTTTCCACTATATTATTCCAAGTAAGAATTTAAAGAAAAACCAACCAAACAAGTGTTATCACATCACCAATTATTTTTGTGGAATTTTTATCCCCCACACCCCATCTCATTTCTGTATTACCATTAATTTGCTGTGTTTGCCTAACTCGCCTATTAACCGACTGACTTGAAGACTCTGTATCTCTTACCAGGTTGATATGTATCCCAACTCTTCTGGCTATGCTGTAGTTATATATAATTATTTTGAAAGGAAAAGATTATTTTCATGTGATTTATTTGTGCAGGTCAATTACAAGGACTTGTCTTTTGGGGGGCAAACCAGGGTGAAATGTTGTCTTCCCTGAAGAACCTTTAAAGACTTGGGGGATTCCACCACTTATTCACCAGAGAATCCAGCCTTTCCTGTGGGTATTTGTCCTCCTTGACCAGGCACAAAAAGAGTCACGGAGCTTACAGCAGGTAACAGGGTTTCTAAAAAAATTCAAAACGAAGAAGGTGTCATGACCTGTGCACAGGATTTGTGATGGTGAGGCCATCCTTGGGGCGAGATTCTGCTCCGTTACTATAAATTGCTCAGTAAGCCTCAGGAATCCAGCGCACAAGAATCTCACCATCTGACTGCAAATCTACAGTTCTTCAACCTCAATCTAAAATGTTTCCCAAAGCCTAACAAACAAAAACTTATGTTAAAGCTATAATGAAGGGCCAAACTTGGGAATTACCACTTTGAAAATCAGCTAAGCAAGGTTTATTTCTAACAGTAGCCACGCTTCAGGTGACTGTTGTATGTAGTCACTTTGCAGTCTCTCATCGGTGTATAACTCATGGCAGCAGAGAAAAATCGTAAAAAAAAGGTGCACTGCTGGAATCTATAGGTCGTGCAAAGAAAACTTCATGGAAATATATTATTCAATAATGAAAAAAATTAGACTTTGCAATTTTAGTAAATTTTTAAGAATATGTGATTTTTGCAAAATATGACTTGATTTTGGGAAAAGACCCAGACGCTCCTTGTTCTTTAGATCAATAATGATAATAAAATAGAGAATACAGCAAAATGTTCCAAATCCTGACTAATTGTGTTATGAACCCTTTAATTCTTTTCTTTAAAGTTAGCACTAGTTAAAAGTGTGCAAAATAAAATATTCAGTGTAGTTTCATGGAAATGCCAGGTTCAAGACTAACAATTAACAAAGGCAATCAAATCTGTCCAGACATATCTGTTCAGTTATGCAGGCTCAGCTGTAGTTCCATAATAGACAAGCAAATAGACAACGGGTCATATTTTACTCTCAGCAACACAGACACTATTCCCATTGACATCAAAAGGAATTGCACCTGTGGTTCAGATAACAGAATTTAACTCAATCTTTGCAGGTCATCCTTTCTTTGTAGTTTCTCCGCTGTCAAAGATTTTATGATGTTAATAATTTCATTTAGAATTTAAAGAAAAAGAAACACATTACTATGCTTCCCCCCCCTCCCCTAACATGTTAAGGCTGACCCTTCAAAGGCTTATTCCAACATTACTTCAGCTCTAAATATCAGAGAAGTCAGTCAGAGTTTCTGTGGGGCAAACCTCAAGGATTACAAGCTTTAGATCGTATAAACATTTACCTGTAGGAAGAAAAAAACCCCTTTTTCTATTTCATTGCACTTTATAAAAGTTAACATTATAGCAGGTAAAGCCTCCCTTAATTTCTTTTACGTATATCATCAGCATTCAGAGTTCATACAAATGCCATGACTAGACAGTAAAGAATTCAATCCATTACTTTTTTTTTTTTCTTCCCCTGAAAATGATTTCCAGCTAGAGGAATACCAATCAGCTTAATCATCATATGGAAAACCACAATGTAGACACAATCCTGCCCTCACAGAAATCAGCGACACACCATTGCTCCTATTTACAAATTCCCTACATTTCTGTCTGCTATATGAACAGACTGTGATTGGAGAAAAATGGATAGAACCAAGCAAAAGACACACCACTTACAATACTCACAAAGAACAGTAGAAGTTGGGATACTAAAATAATGACAGCATTACAAGCATAACGGGGCATAATTAACTTGAGGAAGGATGCCAATATCATGTAAATAAATACAGTGACACACAGTTCATTCTAGGAACTAGAATTTTATATATCCGTGCACCCTGCTAAGTGTATCCTTGTATGTTCCCCAGCATTGTGCTCCAGCCAGGAGGAGATCCAGGTAGTAATGTTCATACACTGTCTCATGTAAGTTTGCTGCAGCTAAGAATGACCATGTATTTAGAGATTATGCTCAGGGACACCTGCAGCATCATGTTCTTCAACTGCATTTGAGGACATGTACGTTGCAAAAAGCCTCACTATTTCTCTCCCAGAGGAACAGTATTTCCTTGCGCTGATGTTTCAAAAAAATGTATTTCAACATCCCTGTAGAGTTATAGAATTAAATCGTTATTTGAGAAGCCAAAAAGGTCGCTCAGGCAAAGTACTTGCTACCATTGTGCCTCCTGTACTTGGGGAACAACAGGTCCTGCCCAAAGGACTTGGGAAGGAGGGAACAACCAGAGCCCATACTCCAATATCTGTCTATTTAAAACTAGCTAGAATTTTGGTTTTCCTACTATTTTTAACAATATTTGCTTTAACAGTGAACAGTTATCTGAAAATATCCCTATTTTAAGCTCTCACGGTTAGTTAGGCATTATCTTATGGAAGTCACAAAGTTTTCTTTTACTTCCCCAAGAGTTAGATTGTGTGAAGTAGGTATTAAAAATTCCTTTTCGAAGACCAGCTCTGAAAGAACTCTATCACATATATGTTACCTAAAATCAAAACAAAAATGGCAGGAATTTGGCAAAGGCAGATTTATTTGAATATGCAAATAACTTTTTGAAAAATTCATCCATTTTAAAATCAGTTGCACGGATACATCGCCAATAAAATTACATCAGAAGTGGATATACTCTGTACAAATAAAACCCACAGAGAGTGAGTAAGGGCATTACATGAAAAAAGCTCTGAAATCACTCTCCGAATCACTGTTTTACTTAGTAAAAGCATTTTTAAGAGCCAAGATGAAGAATCTAGACTCATTTAATAAACTGTGGGCACGGTATCTTTTATCAGTGGAAGTTTTTCTAGATTTCATTAGTTCTGAAAGATTTAATGCTTAATAGATTGAATAACTATTATTTATACTAGCAGTTATTCAGGTTCCTAACTCTTTTTATACAGGGATATTTTATATTTTAGCATCCTCTGTCTTATTTTTCATTATATTCTCTTACACTTTGTATTTCACTTAGTGTTTTAGTGACTGGTAAGGGAAAAGGAGAAGCAAGATATATGAGGGGAGTCCTGCAATCTCCCTCTTTGTCATTCTGAACATCGCTATTAAATCCAGAAATCATTCAACAGACATTAGCTAATCACCATTATGCTGGAGGATTACATTATATAACAAGAGATGCACCAACTTGTATTAAGAAACATTTGACTTCAAACTACATGCTAAAATCAACAGGAATATACTATCTTAAATACTTGAGCAAAACTCAGTAAAAGATACAGTAGGCAAACATTGTAGTCAGCTCAGCAGTGATTACCAACTCATGCTCCAAATTCACTATAAAATGAAAATCAATATTTCCACAAGTTCCTGCAACATAAAAGATAACCTTCATTGATTTTTCTAGACTTAGGCCTCACCGATAAAATCTAATATAAATTTTCAACCACGAGGATTTGGATCAGAGCAGGGGTGATAAGTCCTGCACATCTCTTAAGAGGTGGAGAATTTTTTTTTTTAAAGTGCACGTTCATACTATTTATAATTTGCCCTGTGCAAGTGAAAGCCTTTTCCACCAGTGCTATCAGGAATCTCTTCTAATTTTTATTACTGTGAGGCTAAAGCCTGTTCCAGATAATTTGGAAATTTCAGGGGAATTGTGATAGGGCTGATGGTGCAGCCCTGGCTGACTTGAGAAAAGAGCTAACCCGTAATAGCCTCCATGGCCGTGCTGATTAAATGTTGCCATAGATGAAAGGCCTGCCATCGCCGCAATAAATTAACCAATCACACAAATCCCAAGTCAGTGCTAATCCTTCCTTGATACTCTGATCCTCTGATCAGCTCAAGGAGGTAAAGAAACTGGCTTGTGACGCTTGGTGCTCTAACCCCTGGATTTCATGTACACAACGAGCTAATGATATCTTGCTGACCAGTTCAATGGGATGAACTTCTCTCACAACCCTTAGGGAACACTGTGGCCTTCTTTAAAAAAAAATGACAAGCACATGGCAGGTTTTGTGTTTTATTACGACACCGCGGGAAAACTAACCAGCACTTGTTAACCACAATAAGCATCAAACTGACGTTTGCTGTAAAGCACGTTGCATTTCACAAGTGCAAGTGATGGATTAAACAGGAACCGAGACGCTAAACCAGGAATGACTGTTCGAGTAATTGTGATTAAGCTCCCCAGCCTTTGATAGGGAAGTTTGCTACCCTTCCTATTAGCCCAATTTTTATCCTGTTCTTACAATTTGGTGAGGGGGAGCAGGAGGGAGGACGCATCCACATATCCAAGAGTGTAAGGGAGGGGAAGAGAGAGTCCCTTTACCTCTTACGCACTCGCTGGATTGTACTGCCACAGTGTGATTATAATCAGATTTAGACACAGACTCATTTAATCAATTAACAGAAGGCCTGAACACATGCAGCATTTTCTCATTAATTATGTGAATGCTGCCTTTCCAATACACTTTGTGAAATTGAGTCTGTGCAGTCTGCATTAGTGTACTTCATAATTGGGGAAACTCTTTTTTTTTTTTTTTTGCAGTAATTGGTTGCTAAAAGTGAGAAAGCTCTGGGGTTTGCCTCTAGGGCTTCCACACATAAAGAGTTTTGAAAGTACTTCATTATCTCTCCTGGTCAGTTCTGTGAAATTAAAACTGTTTTTCCCTTCTTCTTTGAGGAAATGGTTTCAAAGTAGGGTTCCTAGAAAATGTATGTGCGTATGTGCGGTGTGTGGATGGGCACGTGTGCCTGTGCTCAGGCAAACACACACGCGTACATGTCAAATCACGTAATTCCGGCTTGTCTTCGAGACTGCCATCACTGAAGGCAACACACACACGAAGCACACAGAACGTGACCGCCGGCAATCAATTATTTTATTGAGGGACGATAGGTCTCCAGATATAAGTGGGTTGCCCAACTTCTTCAAGAACGATTTCTTCATCCAAACTTACACAATCAAAATCAAGCATACTTGAGTGATTTGCTATGATAAGTTCGTAAGGTTTGGGAAGGTGTCCAATTGGTCAGACTAGATATAATTTATAGAACCCAGTATGCAATTTGGAAGAGACGTAGCTACTAGAGAACTAAGTCACTATCATTTATTGCCTGTCTTTGACTGTTTCATACATTTTTGTTCTCCTCCCTCTTGTTGGGGGAGATACATGCACATGCACACACGGGCTCTGCTGCTGCCACCGCATCCCTCCCCGTGACCTTCCCAGCGAAAGTCTTCACACTTCTGGGCTCACGATGGTTAGCCCAGGAGCAAGTGTCATGGGAATTAATTAGTAAGGATACTACACGAAGACAGCTCCCTCCCTGCAAGCCATCGTGGGCCAGCATTTCCCAGTGACATAGCTATCTCTGGCAAAACCTGCCTTCCAAGAACAGCAGATGTTAGTGCAGTCCAGAAAGGTACTTAAAGTACGTTTTATTCAATAGAACCACAGGGGTTGGAAGAAATTAAATGGGGCTCTTCTGTCAAATTTAATCCTTTTGATTCTACCTCTGATGCTTCATATCGGATAATGTGTATCTATCTACTTTAATGCTGCACTTATCCAAGTTAACTATACTGCACACTTAATATTTTAACTTTTACTGGCTATCAGAGCAATACAGAAGATCATTCTTTATGATAAATCATTAAAATAATATGCATTAAAAATAATACCTTGTGGAAATGTTTTTTTGGATACATGGAGATTCACAGACTTGATAGCCCATGGTAAAGCTTAAACTGAAATGATCGATAGTTCAATAATTTAATGAAGAAAAAAGCAAGACTGATTATTTTTATGTATCAGTATTTATGAGGAAAGACAGAAGCTGTCGTGTTCTTCAGAAAGACCCATACATGCTTTCAGTTTATATCCCTTGGTTCATAATGTAAATGTTTTATATCCCCACAATTGCATTACACCAAGACCCATTCCATCTTTGCTTAGTTTGGCCGTTAACATATTTGATCCTTATTTCTCCATACCACTGGACTTCCTAATACAACTCCAAACACAACCTTTTATTTGAGCAAAGTCACACCATATTTTTGCATAAAGATCTCCATTTCTGCCTGCACAAGTGAAAACGGAAAAAAATACACATACATCAGTGATTGCCCATAGGAAGCTTCAGGCCCACAGATGGAGTCCATGCTCTGAAAAGTTCAGTCACTGGCTAACAAAAACTCTATCTCCTGCTTTTCTGCAAATAGCATGGATAGACTTGATTACAATATCTTTAGAGAAGCTAAAATAGCATTCAGAAGGGAGATTTATAGTGCTATATTCATCTTTTCTCACAGAATCATAAAACTCATAGTACAGCCGGCACAGAATCCATTGCAATCAAATCACTAAAGAAGGCAGTGGGAAAGAGAGCTTGCTCAATTTTACTGGGAACAGAGAAGGTGGACTTCATCCAAAGATTGATTCTTTTATATTTCTGCTGGAATTTTTCTGTTACTGTTTAAAAAAAGAAAAAAAAAAAAGGAAAAAAAAATAACACCATCTTTGTATTTCAAATAATCACCAATATATGCCATCCTACGCTATTATTATGGAAACTGAAAAAATTAAAAGACCCACAGATTGTCTTAATGTGTATACGAATATATAAAAATAGACCTTACTATTGTCCTTCTCTTCAGGTGACAATTTCACTGACTGCATTGTCTGTTTTGTCTGAATAATGGTCCCGAGCAAGCAGATGAATTTGTTGCAAGGAAAGCCGTCTTCATTTCTATTTCCTCCATTTCATTATGTCCCTGTTTTGGTAACTCTTCACTTACTGGGTGCACAATGTTTTAAATTGTCATTTCAAATGTGCTACTGTACGAAGTAAATTCCCATCACTGGCATCTGCGGAGAGGGATGGAAAGTTTAGCCCCAGCGTCGGTGCTGTTTTAGGTGCAGTATCATGGTGTTATTTTAAGGTCAACACTATGCTCGGAGTGACTTTACAAAGAAAGTGGGTCAATTAGGTAACTGCATAACATACCCAAACATGACCAGCTCTATTGTCAGAATTGCCATTAAATAACGCAGGTAGGAATGCAAAAATACAAGCGTGCAAGAAGGACTGATTTAAAAGAAATAGCTCGCACATTTCCATGTGCAGGCTCTATGATCATCTTACTGAATTCTTTGTCAAAGAACAAAGTAATCAAATTTTAAAGTTTTTACTACAATAACCTTGGATCCCCTAGGGAATATTCAGTGAAATATGAGAGAGGTTTTAATACCTGGAAGCACAGCTGCATTATGGTGAGGTCAATTTAGGAGCACTATTGAGACTCTAGGCCATAATGACTCCATATGGAGCCGGATAGTAGCTAAGGTAATAAACTTTCACAGTGTGATTTCTTTGCTCAGTGCAATACTGGCATAATTCAGCAGTTACTCATCTTTCATTCAATGGAGAGGGCTTTTTTCCCCTTTTTTTAAGAGCTACCATGTGCTCGTTCTTTCCTCCTCATCACAGAAGGTTTACAAATCCAAAGAAAACATTAACTGAATTCCAAATGAAAAACTCTGAATTTTATGAGTGTCTGAATGCTGTAGAAAAGGGAAATTCCTCAGTCCTCGACCCCTACACAAAGATGTTTCCGTTTGTCTTAGAAACTGGTGTTAAATGGATATTGGCCTTAGCTTCCAGAGTAATAAGAAGACACTAAATGCATTGGAGGACAGAGAAATAAGAAATTGGGGACAGCTGCGGACAGCAGATTTGGGACACTGGTATCATGTATGTAACAAATCTTTATTAATAAGTACATTAAATCCCATATTTTTCATTTATAACCACTGCATAATTTCCTGTTAACACTTCATGTAAATTCCAGATAAGGTAATAATTTTTTTTCAGAATTCTATTTCTGTTCCATTATATGTTCTACACTCTGCCCCACAGGTCAGTCGCATGATTGAAGTTTTATGCCTCATTAAAATTCCCCTAGTTAAAACATGGAGACAGAATTTTGGTAATTCCTTTCTCCACAACTACAATTAACCATTCCGCTGGATTCCTGTATTACCGCAATCCAAGTTTAAAAATTACTGTATGGTGAGATGGTCAAGGGGTCTAAATGTCCTAAACGTAAGGCTCTTATCTTTCTTTGCTCCAATGGCTGAAAAACCCTGCACCACCACCTCCCAGTTCAGTATTTCTAGCTAGCAGCTGCTATCAGAAACCTAAATAACAAAAATATGCAAACTTGCACACTAATTCCCTTTGGAGATAGATCTTGGCTGCAGCCCTGTCATAAATCAGAGAATTTCGATATGAAATGAGGCAAGCAGCTCTAATCATTTCTGCATTTCAAATTGGATCACTGGCTCAATCACTGGGCTTTTTTAAACTGCTTGCCTAAGAGCAAATGTGAGGCGGGAGATAATTCTGAAGAAATCTCTTCTTTTGTGGCCGTAGAACTCTTTTAACTGTTTCAAGACTGAAGGCCACATTTCAGTGATAATAACATATATCTGCTGCGAGAGATATGGATCCTTAAAGACATCTTCCCTCTCTTTCAACTCATAGAATTCCATCAATATCTGCATATATTATATATATTAATATATGTGCATGTGCATATGGGTGTTTGTGTGCAGAAAAAGAGAGGGAGAGAAAAGAAGAGAGAAACATCTGACATGTAGCCTCAGTATATTTCCCTTCAGAATTTCCTCTTATGACTGGACTCAGTGTGGGTTTCAATTGCTGCAACGACTGCGTAGTTAACTTTGCACGCATATGGCCAGGCACTTCGGAAATTTATTTAACGACGCAAACGAAACTGAAAAGAAAATAAAGGAGCAAATTTTGAGCTACGGGGTATCAGTTTCAGGAGGGCGTTAACCCTCACCTACCCAGGGTTCGGCTCAGAAATAAGTAAAAAAATAAAGTCAAGGTAAACAAAGGTTTTCGGTAATCGTGTTCGACATCCAAAGGCCTCCTCCTTACCCACCAAAGTCCTGAAATTCTCCTTTATTATGCCATTGATTTTCTATTTTCATGCCTTATCTAAACTCGGAAAACAATATATCACAAAAATTACCCTTGAAGTCAATTACTGTGTAAACAGCATCCTCTTGACTCTCGATTTTTATGCTCAGAGTATCCCCTCTTTTTCACCCAAACGATACTCCCGCCTTGTTGCAGTTTCAGTGTCCTCACCGCAGTGCTTTGAAATTGAATTTAACTCTATTATCAGCAGGCTTTTGTAATCTCATGTAAGCCTAATAGTGATCAGATGGAATTTTGCAGCTAAGCTCCCCGCATTTTGAGGACTAATTTAAAATGTTTATCAAATTTTTGGTTTAGACAGTTAAAAAAATATTCACCTTACCAGGTTTTTTGTCTCCTATTTTCACCTTCTAACACCTCATACACTTTTTTTTTTCCTTCTGGGAGCTGCATACATAATTTCTGGGTACTAATTTTCTGTTCCGCCCCCCTACACGCCCTTCTTTTAATAAAATCTTTTAAACTGCTTCATTCAACTCCGATCCAGATTTTTTGATTATTTTAGTATCACTGCACAGTACTAGTGGTGCAGACATAAAGCACGTAACGCCGTTTTGGATTCTCTCGTCTAACTTTATAAATACGCTGGTAGGTAGGAGCATCCCCAACTTCTGCACTGCCTCCCACACTTGGTTCTGTCAAGATTTAAAAATACATATATATGTATTTTATATATATATATATATACACACATAAAAAAAGATATATGTACTTTTTTCAGGCACTTTGACAGCTGGAAAGGCCATATTGTCAGTGGTGTCCCATTCTTCTGCCATGTACGGATAGAAGGGAAATCTAAAGAACTCCTGTCAGGATTGCCAGGAATTTTGCTGAGGAGCCCAGTTTACCAAGCGACTTGTCCTTGCATCTTATGGCACATAACACTGAAATCTGAAGCCAGCACATTCATGGAGCTCACACGATGCTATGGGATCTACAGTGGCTCTTTCTTCTTCTCAGTAACAGATCCGGCTTATTTGAATATCTCCAAATTCATTCCCCCTTATCCTGAATGAAGTTGAGAGGAAGGGTAAACCCAAAAGTGATTCAAGATCTCCAGGAATCCAAGCCTCTCAGCGCAGAACCACTGGCTGCGGGACTACCTGAGATCAGTGCTCAGCAGCTGGGCAGGACCTGCAAACTCAGGCCATGAAGCAGGGTAACTAAAACCCAAGCCCAGTAACAACCAGACTGACGTTACACTTTCATTCTTCTACTCAAAACAATACATTCAATGTTAATACATCAAGCCTCATGGGGTCTTGCCCGTTAAGTTTGAGGATTTGAATCTCATGAATGCGGAATCTGCATTGTTCTCAGCTGGGGTCACTTTGCTGTTCATGTAGGAACATGCGGGCTGCTTCAGCAGCTTACAAGTGTAACAGAATTGTCAAACTCATTTTGAGCTCACCTCTGTTTCCTCTGTGTCTCAGGGCATGCAATCCCCAAATCCTTGTGGTTCAGTGGGGAGTTAAAGCCATACGTTGAAGCTGTTTTAGCAGGAGAGTGGTTGGTGTTACTTCTCTAACTCGCCTTAACCACCGCTGACAACTACTTATAATAACCTTGCGCTATTCTACCCATCCCTCCAATATTTTTCCACTTGAAAAGGGCCCAAAATTCAAACAGCAGCCCACATTATAAGAGAGTAGCCCTATACCAGGTTTGAAATTACCCTCCAAAGTACAACATGCATCATGATTTAAGTGATTAAGGAGGTGCCAGCAAAAGTTCGATTGAGCAATCATTAGTCTTTTAGTGTATGTTATCATACTTGCCCCTCTCTCCGCATTGGTTTAAAAAGGCCTGGTGATTAATGTCACCTTCCTTCTAAAAATGTTGCACAAACAAACAGTTCACCACAAAGTTTTAATTTTAGGTTAATTTTCTGATAGTATCTATCTCTTCTTTGCTTACATGTAAAACCAATATCCACGGAAAAAATTAAAATTCAATATAGATCACATTGAAATGCTTAAATGTGACCTCGGGCTGCTTCTACAGAACGCTAAATGAAGGTAAATTGTAACAGTTTATGAAAAACATCTGTTTTCATACAGATGTTTCTCATAACCACTGGCTGTAGTGTAGCTGTAGACAGGTGCACAGAGCTGCAGTATGCCACCAAGTTACACATTTTTCCTCTCTCTAGGGATAAATAATACTTCTTACTGGTTCCCGCACTGCTGCTGTTTTCCCTGTCGGCACAGCAGAGTTGAATACCTTCTTTGAGCCTAGGTGCACGGCAGCTTCTCGGTTATTAAAATTCAATGCGATGTTACTAAAATCCTAATAGTTATAATATAATGAAGCATTTCAGGCTTCACAATCCTAAAAAGTGTCATTCCAACATTACAATAATAGAGGAGTTCAAATAAAAACCAGCTCTGCACGATACGGCACAGAAACAACCTCTACACACAGCCCTTTTGGCACGTGTAGGAATGGGATTTTCTTCAGGTGTAGGACCCCAAGCCATTTTGGTGGGAAATTCAGGCTTTTTATAGCTCGCTTCTTTTCTCCTCCATGACTTCACCTTTTTAATTGACATATTCAGAGTAAAGAAAAAAAGTCACAAAAAATACAATGGCCAGGTATGAACACAGACATTTGTTTTCAGTGGAGCCCTGCTATGCTGGGACATCGCTACGCTGAGGGAAGATTTAAATTTTACTTTACCTCTCGTCTCAAACATTCACCTCTTCCCTTCGTGGAAGGAAGAGAGCACTGCCACCATGCACACAGCTGCCATGGCACTTAAGCCTGCTGAAGCGTGTGTCAATGGGGAACTGATTTTTGAACTCCTAAGAAAGAGAGTGTTTCTGAAGAAAGTTCTCTAATGCAATGTGGAAGATTTCATGAAAAAAAAAAAAAAAGCCATATACGTTGGTGCTAAATCTCCTATTCTGGTACCAAGGTATTCAGCACATTCATAACTTCATACGAAAATCTGTGTGATTCCAGACAATTCCACATCTCGTCTTCTGCTACGATGTGAAATTTCTGGTAAAATAAAAATATTTCAGGGAGAAATATATATATGTGTGTGTGTGTGTGTGTACATATGTGTATATATATGTATATGTATGTATATATATGTTTACAAAAGAATGCGATGATTTCTAAAACAATAAGTGATTACGAAAACATAAAGAGGGCAAAGATTGACTCTTGTCTCTGAGAAAGTAATAGGGTTTAGTGGTATTGTATATTATATGGAGCAGAAGCTATAAAAATCCTAAATTTATTTTTTTTATTCTGTTTATGCCTGGAATATTGAATACAGAGGAACTGTATGGAGAAATAAATAAAGTATGAGCAAATTTTTAAAAAATAGAAAAATACTAAAAAGTCTGGAACTACTTTGCTCAATACTGTCTCTTCTTCTTCTTGAGAGTACGCATTCTATTATGTCACTATTTAATTCCCCAAATATAATAACATGTTGTACTAATTGCTGCATTGAGTCTTAACTTTCCCAAGTCCTGAATGTTTTCAAGTTTAATTATGCACCATTAATACTGAACAAAGTTGGATTCCTTCATCGATGCCTTTATGAGGGTTGCAAACAACCTGCTCATTACTCTGTGCTCCACCTTCCAGGGCTTCGTGTCCCATTTCCAACCCCTTACACTTGCTGGCAAAAGTACAACTAGACAGATCAGCAATTCCTTTGCTGGTCATAGACAGGGTAGCCATGATTTCACTTCGTACTTCAGAGAACTTACTGAATAATTGTTCTCAGATGATCTACATCTTCTCTTTTGAGGTTTGTGGGGTTTTTTAATCTGGAAAGCTACAAAACCCCTTTAAGATGAACCCCCATTTCACAATGAAATGTGTCTCAAATTCCAAAACCTTTCAAAATTAAAACACTTCTACAGTTCATTTCTGAAGATCAGTATAAAGCGAAAGCAAGAAAGGTGGGTCACATCCTCGCTTTCAAGGAAAACACGGTCACCTCAGCATCACCTACAAACTCCTACACAGCCATGGAGGATGAGATGACCATCTGTACCTGAAGTGCTTCCTCAAAAACTATCCTGAACAACACCTTGTTCCCCAGCGCACAGCTAGGTTCGGCTGTGACAACAGGACATTCGCTTGTCAATAAAGACAAATGCCTAATGGGTGATCCAAATGCAAAAGAGAAAAGTGCACTACTGAACGTAAATGTATTAAATATACAACTGTAAGGCTGGATGTATGATTCCAGCATCTTCATTTCCATTGAGGCTGCACAACAATGACTTATGTCTTCCTGCAGCTTCATTCACTCAGCCAAAAATGCAGCTAAAAGCTCCTGTAGTAAGGGGATTCAGTTAAAACAAGCACCTTTCTTTCAGTTCAGATCAGAGGTAACGTATTTCTTTTAATGTGCTCTTTTGAATGGGGAGCAAGGGAAGACTACTGTATGATAAAAAAGATTTTTTTTCCTCATTCTGCTTTCCATCTCTGCTTCATTTTACACAGGAATCTTTTCTCTTTACAATTCAGTGCAATTTAAGTATGCTTGTGTAAACATGGATTATACCACATCAGAAACCAAGTTAGCTATCTCAAGAGAATTTGTATCTCTGCTGTGTGTAAGTAAGCAGATTAATTCCGAGATCAGGCATTACCTAATGCATTTTCAATTCAATTTCTTCTTTTCTTTCTGCACACAAGATCAGGGAAGTGGGATTATTTTATTAATTTAACTAATATTTTGCATGTTTTCCCTGTTATCTTTCTTTCCTCCAAAAAATTTTGCTAGCTCCTAGTGTGAGCGACTTAGTATGAGCAAGGATGTGTAAAGACAAGAGACCTAAGCCCTCAACACCTTACAGAGAAATAAAAGGCATGGGGAGTGACAAACTTTTCCTCCCACTGCACTACTAGGAATAAGGAATTCTCACATATTTCAAACCCTGATCTACAGCGGCACATCCTGCCTGGGGTAAGCTCAGTTATTGTATGAAATTTAGGAGAAGATTATTTATTATTCATTAACATTTATGCTGCTTTTATGGAAAACCTCAGAAGTGGTGCATGAGCCAGTTTGGTTTTATTACAGGCAGTGCCTGCCAGCACCGTTTAAGGTAAGGGTCTGTCAACATATCACAAAAGCATGGGATTTACTGTGTAAGATCAGTCCACTGGCCCATCCAGCCTGCTAGCTTGCCTCTGGTAGTGCCCATGTCTGATGCTTAAGTAGAAGATGGCACAGTAAGCCCTTAATACAGCTGGCTAATTGTGTGTCATGTTAAACTTGGGCAGGGGCAGAGGCAAGAGATTCCTTCTTGCTCTCTGCAGTGTGCGCCTAATGCCCAGAGACATGAGCTGACTACGTCCCCAGAACTAGCAAAGCAACAGATGTCGACAAAAGTATATAGATCCTTTTCAAGTCAGCCCTACGACTAGCCACAGCAATGGGTATATGACCTTGAAGAGGGAAACCAATCACACATTTCTACTTTACACAAAATTATCGTTCAGTCTTTTTTGTTTAAAATCAGCTCCAAAGGCTACTTCCTGCCAGTGTACTCTAAATTACTTGTACGGGGTGGAGCTTGAAAGTAAGCTTGAATTTCAGTCCTTGAGCACCGAAGAAGGTGTCTTGAAGGACAGCAATAAAAAGGACAGAGAAATTAGAGAAAGGAGAAGGAAGCACAGCTGGAAGAGAAGAGTGAACAAGGACAGACTGCAAAGATGAGGAGAAAGGCTAAGGGCTAAGTGCAAGAAACAGAAACAAGAGACAAATACCAGGAAATGGGGGAAGGGAAAGCGAAGAGTTAAGGGAATCCGTTTAGATGGAAATGAAACTGCATGGAGAGAGCAGTTGGGTGTGGACAGAGTAGCAGAAGGGAGGCAATCAAAGCTACAGACAGAACTTCACCTTTTCGCAATGCTCCAGACTCTTTGCTGTTTAAGACCCTTCAGTCCTGCATTACCGGGTAAACTCACAGAAATATTCAGGAGTTCAGAATATGAACAACATGTCCAATACGGGTGTCTCCATGAAGACACGGAACAGCAGAAACTGTCAAATACGTTACTAAATAATCAGCCAAACATGCCAATAAAGGAAAAAAATATCACAAGGGGGTAATGTCAATGGCTGGGACTGATGCAGATCTCAAGGCATTTGGAGAGAGTTTTTGACCTGAGCTGAGGATAGCAAGGACATTTAAATCTCTTGAACTACATGTTATAGTTGATAGTTCTCCCACATAATAGTTTCCTTCATCCAGACCAGAACTCATCTTTGCCAGCATCTGCACAAATGCAGCTATAATCTATAGGACATGCCATGACATGTAAGGTGATCCCGCACGTAGCTTCAAACTCCCCCTGCCGCAAAAAACCCCACCTAAAACCAACCAATCAACCAAAAAAGAACCAAGGGATTTTTTTTCTAAAATGAGTAATTTTTTTCCCCCAGACGTTTGTGAAATTAGTTATTTTAGTTGTCACCCCTTTCAGAGAATGATGTTCATATCTAAAGTTAAAATTAATACAAATGACTGAAGAGGCACAGCCTCATTACAAAGGATTTATACACAAACCCTCTTATCAATACCAACCTCCTAGTTCTTAGACTCCTAAAGACAGAAATATGGAGCTACAAATAACATTCATTTCCCAATTACTATGCCAACCAGCTCTTTTTATTATAGACTGTATTTGCATTTGACTGACTGGCCTATTGGAAACATAGTGCTGCTAGGCCATCATCAGGCATTTTCTCTTTTTCAAAGACATAATCCAGACTATGCACACCCGTGCGCTATCAACTGGTTTAATCATTCTTTTCCATGATAAGGGATCCCCCTCTTTGCAAATCTGGATTTTTGTTAAATACCTTCATATTCCAATTTTGACCCATCAGTTACGAAATGATGGGAGTTTGTTGCAGAGTAGTTGTTTCCTGGACTTCTACAGTAGGAGTCTACATATTTTCTTCTGTTTTTCATAGGTGGTACATTTGAGAATGCATTCAAAGGAGCATTGCTTTGCATTTGCATTTTCTTTACCGTTAGTATCTGCATATAATACTCATAAAAAGTTTGGTCTTCTTATCTATCATGAATTGTCTGTGAACAGACAGATTCTTACATGCCTATTTTTTATTCACAATTTTTACATGAAGAGTTTATAAAAACTAGTTCAATTCGCAGGCTGCTAATGTACAACTCTTTGGGTGTCTGCTCATTATTCCAAGAAATAATCCTGTAACACAGGCGTTTATTTAATGTGTAGGAAACTTGAGACCTCTAGAGTGCTGTCAGGCAGGTCCATTAATGTCTTTGTACCTTGATCTCCCATTTTAAAAATGGTGATAGAATTATACTCTTCTCCTGTTCTTTGTCTGTAAATTCTTTCAGGAAGAGACTTCCTCTTTTTGCCATCTTGATTCAGGCATAACAACAACAGCATGTTTATCTGTTTTCTGACATTTAATAGGCCAGTCTGGATATCAAGAACTTCTTGGGGCAGAAAGCCCAAGTCAAAAAATAGTTACATCAAATAAACTCCTAGCATTCAAATGAATAGTCACAAACACTGTTCTGCATTATTTATCCAGGTATAATTGTCTTTAATATTCTCTTATCGCTTCTCAATTTCATTATTCAGTGTCGGGTTTCAAGTGAAGCTCTGACTGCCCTGGCACACAAATTTTAATAGAAGGTCTTAAACATGCTGTATGTAGTCAATGCTGGGCACTAGGGAATGAAGCAAGTGGAACATTTTATTATTATAAAGGTAAAATTATGCCTCTTCATCATTCTCCTATTTATTTATCCATGGAAAAAAACCCCAACTTACTTCTTCAGATATATCCAGTTGTCTTAATCTTTTTTTATACATATCTGGAGTAAGGCAGAAAACTGTAGTGCTCTGTTTTGCATTGTGTCTAAAATTAGACTCATTGTGGTTTTAGATCAGGAAAGAAAAAGCCTCCTCTCTTGCCCCACTGAAGCATTTGGGATTCTACACCTAGCACACCATGGCCAAAAATATGGCACAAAGACTTATGAAATAAAAAAGGACAAGTGAAAATTGTTGATATTCCATGAATTTGAAACTATATTTCAGAATTAAGACAACAAAAAAGACATTATGAGGAGAATTAGAGTTGTTCAAGAAGTCAACATTTTAAAGAAATCAATGTTTAAATATTAAGACTTCAAAATTCCACCAGTACATTGTTCTTCAGTGACATTCATGACAAATAGTGTCACTAATCTACTGAAGGCCATGTTGTGGAAATGGGAAAACACCTATTTTTGTGTACAAACACTGTAATGAAGTATCAGAATACTCAAGAAACACTTTTGGGATGCACCCCGATTAAAATAAGAGTTGGGGAAACACAGAAAAATCAGTCTTAAAAAAATTCTGTCCAGCACTGTGACACAGATGTCTCAAATCTTGACATATTTCATATTTCATTCAAAGATAAATTCTTCCTATTTTTTCAGGGATGATTTAGAAATGGCTATGCCCCTCCCTCTATTTCTTACAACTAAAATAAAAAGTAAAATGAAATCTACATCTTCATTATTCATTTTATATCCAAAAGTATGCATTGTTCAATGCAAACACAAAAATGCCTCACTGTTTATCAACAAAATACCGCTCAAATATCCTGATGCACATCTTCTGGGGGGAAGAATTTCATCTATATAAATTCACGTTGATGAGTTTTTTATTTTATTTCCATTTACAATGCTTTCGCATATGATATTAAGAGAGTAAGCAATGGCATTTAATTGAATTGAAAGGCAATACGATGATAGTGAATCCAGTCATGCTTTTACTGTTAACAGTGGTGCAATGATTTATTTATTTGTCATTCCACTTACTTTCGTATTTGAACAAATATAAATTACAGTCACACCTCCTCATAACTACCAGTTGGCACATATGTGATACTGGTAATGACACAGACATATACAGTTAGAAGAGCTCATGACAATATATATGTTTTACTTCGAAGCAGAAACTTTCTGACTTTTTCTAGTGAAAACTATCACTCCTGTCATGTGTATGTTCACCTCCTTCAGAAAACAGTGTCATAAATTTAGTGGCTGGTGTGTCAAGTGTGAGGAACTGTAATCAAGTTGAGAACTGTAAAGGAAATCCAAGTCAAACCACAAGAAGTTGGAGGTTAAATTCAGACACACTCAGCGATTAGGGCCATTACTGAAATGGAAATGATTGGTAAACACAGCCCTGCTCTTAGGACATCACTAATATTAGCAGCTCATCTAAATAAGGAGCTGGGCATTCAAACAGAACCTCATTTCATGAAAAAAATACAGAAATTTCCAAATTTGTTTTTATCCTACGCTGAAACGATTTAACAGATCTATTAAAATACCACTTGGAGCCATCCCCTGTAGAGCAGGTCAGCGGTCACGGCACTCGCCTCGCACTGGAAGCTGTGTACGAGGCCCTTTGATGCCAACTTCAGGCACAGAAATAGGGTCACACCCAATTTGCAGTCCCGTGATCAAAACAAGGGGTCATTCACTATTCACTTTTTAATTTATTCTGTTGGACTTGTTCATTTATGAGAGAGTAAAAATTAATGCTCTTGAGGAGAAAGGGGCATTGGAGCTCTCATGCGTCCTGCAGAATACCCTCAGGGCTTTGCTTTGGTTTCTTCGACCAAATCCTGAAAAGTCTTCGAATAAGAGTAACCATATTTTTCAGCAAAACAGCATTACGGCGCTTTGTGTTTTCTAACTGTTCATCTCCACCAGTAACCGTAAACTGCTGGCACCGGTGCCAAGTTTGGTACAGAGAGATTTAACTTGGCAGCATATGAGCTTCTGAGCTTTTTAAAATAAATTTGGCACCAGGGACTAAAAAGGTTCACGATCACTGATCTAGATTGCATTCTTCTTTATCAGAAGATGAGTTTCAAAATCCCAATCTAAATAAATATCCCAAATGTATTTGCATTTTCTTCCAGTAGATTAATGCATATAGGAAGTATTCCCTGAAATTATCTGCAAACTCGCTGCATTTTTCATTCACTACCTCTACAAAACTCACGTCTGCTGCTTTAGTGTGATGTAACTGTTGTTTATTATACTAATCTTAATTATCTCCATCTTAGCTTTTGCGTCCCACACTTGCTTATTGCCGTTGTATTCGCGTCTGGTCTAAACCCAGGACCTGAGCTAGCTGAGGCCAGCAGCTGCCTCTTTAATATCAGGTTCAGACAGAGTCTAGCACAAAGGAGCACCAGTTCCCAACTAGAACCTCAACGTGCTGCAGCGCTACAGATGTTAAATATCATAATAACGATTGTATCTTCCTTACACAGTGATTATTAGCAAAGCTGTACAGCTTTCAAAGAGCCCTTGTTTTTACTTTTCACCAGCGGCTGAAGCACAGAACACATTTCCATTACAAGATGAAGCTGTGCAATCTCATCCAACAAATGATCTCACTCTGACCCTCGCACTAACTTTGCTATTAAGCAAAAACAGGCACATTTTCAAATATTGATTCCAACTAATGTCTGATCCTAACAGGCACGATCTTATCGGGGCCCCACTATAATAGAAGGAGTGTCAGAGTTAAACAGAATAGTTTAGATAAGATCACAATCTTCCTCACCATGATGTGATGCTATCACTGAGTGAGTATAGTATTTGAAGTAATTATCATTAATAGATATTGGCAACAGGAAGAGTGGTCACTGCTAAGATCTAAACAAATCTGTGCATGCTAAAATAAAACAAGTTTTATCTGAATGGTGGATATGGATATGTTATGTGCCCTAAGAGACTTTGCCTTTAATTTTTTCTTTGAAATGATGGATATTCAATTAAGAGAGAAATATTGAGTAGCAACATTGCTACTTTAGTTTGTGCTGCACCTTCTGGTTTGTGGCAAACTGCCACTTTAGCCTTCCTGCTGCTTTCCTGATGTCTGTCCTGACCAGACGTCCCACGCCGTGTTGCGTGGACAGAACCTGGTCCCAGCGTTTGCCTGAAGAGCCATGGCCACCGCTGATTTCATGGTGCCCTTCCTTGTTAGCAGACAGTGGAATAGCAAGGGGCTGTCTTGCACGAGGTGTCGGAAGCAAATGGTCATCTTTGTAGACTTTGAGCCCTGTGGCTGTTTTCTTCTTTGAATTACTCTTCGCAGGAATATGGGGCTCGGGATAGCCCCACGGTGGGCTCGCCTACAGGAGCTCATCTCGAAGGTGAGTGTGGGCTGGGACAAAAGCCACAAGAGAGATACAAGGCAGACAGACATGTGGCTTAGTTTGAATTTTGCCTCACCATTTCATTCTGATTGTGGTAGACTTTCTGCATTTTCAGAAAGAAGAAGGTACTGTAAAAGGAAACACCTGCTTTGATGTGGCAAATTCTCTGTGAAACTCTTAAGTCTTTCTCCCCTGAAGCTGTTAGCATGTAAGGCCAAAACAGCACAGAATGAAAATAATAATTTATAGCCCTGGAAAAAATGTTATCAACCTAGGAAAACTGAAAACACTGGTATAAAAAAAAAAAAAAAAGAAAAAAAAAGTCAGTTGATAGTTATGTGTGCTCTTTTTGTAATGAAATAGCACAAGCATAGCTAAACTTTCATATACCGAAGCCATACATAAAAAAATACATGAGAAAAGGGTGCAAATCTAAAACCTCTAACTATTCATCATTAGTAGAAATAAGCAAGTGTGCAACACATAGAATTAAAAGGACACAATCGCATTTCCAATGAGCAATATTCTCTACATCTATCATGATAACAATATTGAACTCCAATATGCTATTTTTCGTTCTACAGCACTTACAGACATTAGCTAATTAAGTCAATTTAAAAAATATTTCTAAATTAATAGGGTACTTGCCAAGATTACCCAAATATTGGTCTTACACACAAAAACCCACAGGCAGCTTTTCTACTTATCTTCATGTATTTGTCTTCTCAAATGTGTGATTAACTCCAGAGCACTGAAATCTTTTTGATAATCGCTGAAGATGAATGTATCAGGACAATCAGCAGCATATGGAACACAGAGTGCTGCCAGATGTTAACACACTAAAATAAAGCAGAACCATCCATGTACTCCGTATCTTGTCTAAAAATAATATACTCATTGACCTTAACCCTATCAAACCAGTCCCATCTTCAAGGTCAAATAAAATAACAAATATTTATCTTCTGTGGAGAGCTTTATAGGCCGTACATGCAGTGTTCAGTGTCACGAAATGCTAAGCATACCTCAGCCCTACTGCTTTGAGTGAAAGCTTGGGGTGCTCAGCACCTCCTGCTGGCGCTCAGCACTAGGCCAAACCAAGCCCTAAGTGCATATTAATCACCTTTTAAAATTTGTGATTGTAGTGCATTCCCTTTCCTCGCTTTACATTTTTTCAAAGACATGGAAACAGAAAAAGCACCTAGTTAAGAGTGAAAAATGCAGGCATATAAACCATGATCTCTAACAGCTTACTTAATTTGGAAGAGATTTGTGTATGTTATTGTGTTGCCTTGAAAAAATAACTTCAACAATCTTAATTATCCAAATAAATTTTTGAAGTGATAATGCAGCGTACTGCCGCAGCTCTTGTGAGGGTGAATACCACGCTGCAGTGGGCCACGGCAGTGAATGCCACCCCTGAACCTCTTTACTTCCCCACACCTTGCAACTATCCCAAAGCAGAACTTGGAAGTCCTCCTGTCCAACACCACAGCCAGAGAAACACGGGAAACGATGAGAATGTCACAATCGTATTTCTGAAGAGTTCAGGAGACCCCACGGTTACGGCAGTTACAGTGAAAAAAGAATTAGGTTCTCAAGTGTCTTTGGTATGACTGACAAAGAAATGCTTATTAAAGGTCAGAAAGGCCATTTAGTCCCACGTATGCCACCAGCCAGAGCAAGCGTAGTAGGTGCTACTACAAAGCCACTTTAAGCTGCAACAAGTGCTAACAATTGGCTTGGAAGAGGGAATGTGAGGAATGTTAAGGAGGCACAACCACACCAAGTGGTCTCGCATTTGTGAGAGGTCAAGTTTCAAAACATGGATATTCTTCTCATTTTCCACTGCTGAAGGTGGTGGTGGAGGGGGAAGCGCTTTCAGAAGTAATCAGTGCACGTGCAGTCATCTACGACACGCAGGTTCCTGTTATTGTTACTGTATGCGTTAAAGAGATTTACTAGCACAGAAACGCTACCACAAAATGAGCACCGAGGATACCAGTGAGATGCCAAGAGCCTCCTCGCAAATACTTCCACATCTAACCCATGGTGCGTTCTCTGTTTTTCAGCCTGCCTAATCGGGGCTCTGGTACCTGATAGTGGATGACTGACTAAAGAAATCAAGATTCAGCTTACTCCCTGAGGCATGCTGTACCGCCAGATCAAAGTGCGCACATTTGGCATCCTGAAAATGCAATACATCGCTCTCACTTTGCAAACCTGTGACACAGAAACCTGGGACAATGATCTTTATAAATCACACAGCATTTCTTAAAAAAGAGGTACAGAATACTCTAGAAATAAAGTCCTATGTACAGCTGAAAAAAATGCATTGAAAAAGCTTCACTGGTTTAATATTTGATTACAGACAGAGTGTTAATTCTAACTTTAATTAGCAAGAAACTGGAGTGGGAAGAGAGAATATTCAGAAGGAAAAAAACCAAAACTGCAGGCAATTGGGAAGGGACATGCCAAAGAAATATAGCTGCTTACTTCCTTACCTCCCAGCAAGCCCTTGTTGTATTTCAATTAGATTTTGAAAACGGTATCCTATACTGGTGTGACCAACTGTCTAGCTTGCTGTAACGTCCCATCTGCCATTTTCTACAAAAACCAGTGCCTCATTCTGGCCTTTTAAAGCCAATCTTGAAAGATTTTAGCTACCTGCAGGCATCTCTGGGCAGCCGAACAAGTGAAGTTGGCTGCAGACATTTCTCAGCATCAGGGTGCCAAAAGGCACAGGGTCATCTGCTCCGTTTCCTTCCCCCGCGCCACGGCTCCACTGCGCCTACACCACTCCTCTCGTGTTGGTCCAGCCCGTTCTTAAACACATGAGCCACAGATTTATGACAGCCTCCCGAATCTCTTCCAGCCTTTCACTCTCATTACCATTAGGAAACTCTTTCTCATATCTAACCTAAATCTCCCTTGCTGGTACCTACACCTACAAGTCTGGCAGGTTCACCTAATGCAACCCATCATATCCTCCCATGGACCACTATCCAGGAGGGAAACTCTCCAACACAGAAGTGTGCAGGATTAGGATGGTATTTTGGCTTGGAGGAGGGGAGGTGGTTTGGCTGGAGTGACAAGAGAAACAGAAGTAAGGTAAAACCAAGTGTATCCCGAAAGAGAAGAAAATGATCTGAAATTTAACAGATACAAATAGCAAGATCCAGTATTTAATGTAGTAAATGCAATCACAGCCAAGAGGAAGAATCCAGAAAAGCAGAGAGAGGTAAGACTAAGACATATTATGAGGTCGACAGTGGAACTAAAAATCAGCAATAGCAGAAGCAGGCCTGCTTCAACACAAGCAGAAAAGAAGAAATAAAGGTATTTTGGACTAATTATTGTTTTTTGCTTTATTGCTCTCTTCCCTTTATGCTAATTTGTCCCAGTTTTCTTCCAAAAGTGAGTACAACAGCTTGCAGGAGGGGGAGAGAGAGAAGAATCCTTCCTCACCTCCCCAGCAGCGAGGCACACCTCCCTCAGCTCCCCTAAACTTGTCTTTAGCGTCCTCACACATGGCAGGAGTTCCAGTTTCATCTTTTAAAAAAACATGGTCACTCATCCCCCAGATTAGAGACTGTCATGTGGAAAAGAAGGCTTCAAAGGAAAAAAAAAAAGGCATTTTGGGAAATGTGAGATGTTTATAAATACGTAAATGATAATAATAATTACTAATATATGTGACCATTTTTATTTTAAAAAATCTATACTTTTCAGGTATCAAATCAAATGTCAAAACCAAGGTATAAAATACTAATCTGTGACAGGGAGAATTTAAAATTATAAGACGTTTTCTCAGAGTGAGAATAATCTGCATAAACGACGATGATATCTCAAATGCTATGTAGTTTATTCCAAATGGATCAGTAGCATTCAGACTGCAACCCTTCCCTTAGAGTACAGACAGGACAGCTTTTTGTCTACGTAAAAGTCAATTATTCCCTAAATATGTTAAAAGAGCTCAAATAAAAAAAAAAAATATATTAATGTAACTATATTTAATGTTTCACAATTTGTGAAACATTTTGTAAATACATTGAAATATTTTCCCTTCCTCTCTAGTCTGCCAAATAAATGATAAAAGGCATTAGTGAAAAGAAAGGGGGCAAAAGTTGACTGATTAATACTAAGTTATTTAAGAGGGGACATGAATACGAAACCATACCAAAGCTGATGAGGCCATGCATATACTTCATCACGTATGCAATGTCAGAACACGCAGAAAACCCTGTAGGTAAGGCACAGCATCAGACTGAGCACTAGTTGCGCACCCCCTGCTGCAGCCTCTCCCCTCCCGCGGGTGGTCTGGGGCTGGCAGGGAGGGCAAGGACGGCAAGCGATGGTGCCTCCTGCGCTCTTCGCAGCAGAGCCCTAACGGCTGGAGCTGATCATCTTTTCAGCTCCCCTGGAGCCTGAGGAGCCACCACGGGAATAGACTGATGAACTTGTTCTCCGGGCCTGATAACTGAGGCCCAGGACATTTACAAACCCCTCTCAGCAGCTGCAATCTCAGGCCCGTATTTTAGTAGTGCAAAGTAAATCTGCTGCATCTGGAAAAGGACAAATTTTGCTACTGGCTATGTGACACTACAACTTCATTAGAAAAGGATCTACTGCTGTATGAAGAAGAAAGTTCAGCAAAATATTAGTATTTCTAATAAAAATCTTTTTTTAAGGACCTAATAACAGTCAGTACTTTCTTCAGACTAGAAAATGCTATTTCTATATGCTCACAAACACTTACATTGTGTATATATACATGTATAAATATATATACTTACTGTACTTGCAATTTTTAATATATTTATGTATACATATATATTTTTATGTATTCACACATACTACACTAACTATACTTACTATAAATATTGAGGGGTTTTTTTCTATTTGAAATATTACAAAACACACATTCAGAGAATGCAGTTAATTTGGTTGGTAATGAAACCAGAAATACCTTTTTATTTCCATCATTCTTCAAAATGTACAGGCTACTTCTCTCAAGCATATTCAGACAGAAAGGGAGCTGATGTTTGGAATTTACATCATTCCATCACGCTGTACAGAAGTGAGCAGCAAGCAGCTGCCATCTTCACTGAAACCACAGGTCCATTCCCTTACTTGACGTAATTTTTTTATTTAAATTAAGATGGACAATAATTTCAAACCTTGCTATTGTTACCATGATATGGTACCTTGGTCTGCACTTTTATCAGCACAAACAAATTTTGACACCACCAAAACGTGACTTTTCTTTTCCCACCAGTGCCCACCGTAGTTCTTGGCTTAACAATGCCAACGTCTTCGTAGACACAAGACACTTCATAGCTTTGTGTTCCGCTACAGTGATGGAGCTAGAATTGCCTATGCTTGGTCTATGGATGTGAAACGACTGAAAAAAACGTGTCAACGTTTTAGAAACTGAATTTTATTTCAGAGTAAAAAAAAATTGTGTTCTTTAACATTTAGTGAGAAGAAAGTTATTTCAAAAACTGCTGAATATTTAAATCTGACATTTTATATCTGGTTAGTCTATAATAATACATATGTTTCATAAATAAGAAGAAATATCATTACAAAAAGCATGAATTTTAAAAATTTCCTCACGTGACTACATTAATGTTAAATTCCTCATCTTAAACATGGGTGTTGAACTCGTGCCTGTTAGGTATTTCAGTGTACTGAGCTACATGAATTACCTTAAATGGAGCTAAATCAATTATTTCTCTTACTCAGAGTCTTTAAATAAGACTACATCCCATTCTAAGAGTTGTGTTATAAATTTAGCAAAATCTACAACAGCAAAATAACCGTTTCAGTCTTAAAGCCTGAGAAGATTAGACTAGGTGACCACAGTCTAGCTGCACAAGAATACGTTGCTACTGCACAGTTTATTGCAATGGTTCTCTCTAAACAGCTTAACATGCAATATGTGCTCCAGTACACATTCTCTTCTGTCTGCTTTTCCCCACATCCTAAAATGGAAGAGCCTGGCACTTGCAGATGGTGTCTTCCTCTGTTTCTGCTGCCTGGGAGTCCCTGAATGAAATTTTCTTGCCCTTTTTCTGTCCCAGGCTCCTGACCTTGCCTCATCCCTTCCCCTGGGCCACCCCCTTGCTCTGCAGCTCCCTGGCAATGTGCCCCAGGATATATTCCCACTTTGAGAAGGACCCCTCTACTGAAATGAAGCTTGCTGAAATAGGACAGATACTTTATTGAGTTTTCTCCCAGGGAACTGAGTTAGTTTAATGAGAATGATTGGTAATGTCTACTATTTAATTACAACACCATTAGGATAAAGTCTGCTTAATAGAGATGCTTATAGCAAGCACCAAGTAACTAAATTATTTTAAAAAACATTTTGTGGAAGTTTTAAACAAAGGTTAAAGTTCTGCTGCTTTGATAAACAGGTGTCAAAATGAACCATAGGTACGTGTAGTCTTAAAAAAAGGCTGTAGCCAAGGAGAAGAGGTTAAAAACAAGAGCGACTTTATGTGAAAAAAACACTATTGACATAATACTACATTCTGGAAATCATCGATGCAGAAATAAAAAGGAACAATGTAATCTCAGTCCCGTCTTCCTGTGAACATTTGTGTTTTGTTTCGGTTTTTATTTCAAAACAAGCCATATTTGCATGTACCTTGAACATTTAATATCTTAAAATTAAAGCTATGGTAACAGCATGCAGTACTAATACCAATACACTAACAGCATTTAGACAGAGGTGCACCATCAGCGTGCCCTTTCTTTTCATGGACCATGTCGCTTCATCACCTATTGGCATTCTGGAAACTACTTTCATAAGCTGCAAAAAACCACTTTTGGCTTTTTTCAAAACAGGGTGTTTATTCAGATCGTTACCACATCTTGCTATCATATCAGTAACCTGTTTTAAATTAACTCTGTTGTGTAAATGTAGAAAAGGGAGCAGAAATAATTGATTTTTTTTGGAAGAAAAGAAGCACCAAAAATTATGCACCAAAGTTTCCAAAAAAGTTCTTCTGTCATCGCATTCCCCTCAACTCCATGTCTACGCAAATGGGAGAGCACTTTACAAAAGGTGAGGTAATGTGAGGTGATGTGTTCTCAAAGACCACTGTGGGTGGCCACGTGGATGTCCACATCATCTAGCGAATCTTCATTGTTTTTCATGTTTCAGTTTGTACGAAGTGGCCAACCCCGACGCTTGCAGAGGGCATCAGCACAGCGCTGTAGGGGTGACACAACATGCTGTCCAGAAGCGCTGTTACGTTAACGCCTGCTCATGCTTGGGACTGGAGGAAGTGGTTTTAACTCAGTTCTAAACATGAAGAGCCTGACAGTAACAGCAGTAAAAATGAGAAAGAAATGCTTCTGTGGTCCCTTGAGGTACTTTTGAATAAATCCAGTGTAACAAAGATTAGAATCAAGGTTCATTGCCCAATACACTATTTTTGATAATTAAATATATACATAAAAATGTCTCAGTGTTAATAAGAACCAAAATCCCCAAACCATGGCAATATCTAAAGATAAAACCAGCCTTATCCCTTTCCGCATTTGAACAAGAGAACCAGAGACTACAGCCTGACTACAGCCTGACTACAGCCAGGCTACTGGCTGTCTCGGTGGCCATAAGCACCTCCAACCAAAGTGCCCAGCAAAGCCTCGTGCTGCAACTCTGAAGATTAGAAGTCGCTGGCTACTACAGATATGATGGTTTTGACCCGAAGTGACCAGCCACAGATTAGAGAGTGAGTAACTTAACTGCATTCTGAACCTTGGCTCCTCAGCCCCTCACACGCTACCCAGTCAAACGGTTTCATGAGGATGTCTTCCAGAAGAAGTGTCGCTTTGGCGCTGAACCTCTCAGATCCCATTAATGGGTCCCTGCTGTATCCCACTGCCCGCCTGGCCCAGCCCTGCACACTCTCCTCCCGCGGATTCCCTTCACAGCCATGTTGAATCCTCTTTTCCTTATCAGACTGATACAGGCCTGCCCGGTGCACTCCTCCCTGCGACAAGGCGACGAGAACGGGGGGCAGGATCCAGCTGCTCTTTGTTTTGCTTTGCAAAACCCTGCCATGGGCACAGATTAACACCAAAAACTCAACGGTGGCAGCCAAGGGAAAAGGCCTTTCAGAATGCCTCCACACGACTACCGGAGCGATGGCCGCGATGGCTACACGGTTCTGCGCTGCTTTTGTTTCCAGGGGCCTCATTCCCACCAAGTTGTCCCCTCGAACAGGGAAAATGTTTACGGCTGGGAAAAAGCACACAAACGGCTTTTTCTTAAATAGGCTGCTAGTGCCTTGAATGTAGAGCCGCTTAGGCACAGCAGCTCCTCCTTCAGTGGTTTGTATGGCCAGTCTAGAGGGGGCTTCTGCTCTTCTCACCTGCCTGTTCACATCAGAATGGCCGTTTGTGTAAACCCATTTTCCTGTTAAAGACAGGAATCACAAAGTAGGAGTTTCCCGCTTAGAAATATATTCCTGTCTACTTGTAGGTACTCGCGAACTCCTGTGTTTTCTCTGATGCATCAAGGCACAAAGTTGGAGCCTTCCTGGTAGAACTACTGATTATATTGTGTTGCCTTCCTTGTAGAGTCGAGTTCTCACCAACTGGACACAGAAAGCAGTATTGTACAAAACTCTTCCTGTGTCTGTTTGTCAAAACAGCAAGATTATATTAAATCTTAAACCGAATCTAGAAACATGAAGGTGATCTCTTTTTACTGTAAAATAAGAGAACAAGCTCTTATTTTAGAAGTACCCTTTCTAGGCTTGAAAAGGTACTCCTGTGCGTTTCAGTTTCTTGGGCCTATCAACTACTATGGAAGAGCTGATGGGAAGTGGGAGAAGTGGAAGGCAACGGAAAGCAACAACCTCTATGCCCAGCTGTGCAGATGATACAAACTATGCATGCAGCCGAGAGCAGGACAATTTTGAGAGTCTGGCAAAATTACCGGAACAGATCATTAAAAGTACCTAAATAGGAGATCTATCACTCTAAATATAATAAAAGTATCTAAAGAGATATCTATAAATATTTAATAATGATATAAGGAGTTTTAAGTTCAGATTAAAATGGGAATTAAATGCCTAGACAGGTTTTAAGATCCGAGAGTCACTCACTCTTTGTTGTTAAAACCAACATTCTTAACAATTCTGGTGGCTGCATGCGCATTGTTTCGTCAACAGTAACAGCAATGCAATGGGGTGCATTATTTCATAAGGGGTTTTGATCACTCCGTAATTCATGAGTATTGACTAACTCGTAGATGAGAAAAATTAAGAACTTTATGAGTCACTGAGCTATTTCAAGTCTACCATTTGAGCTTGAGTATTCTGCAGTCCTGATACGGACCTTGCTCCAAACACATCTCCCCACAGTGCCACGGCACTGCTGATGAAGGCAACAGCTGCTATTCCTATTGTGATTGCAAACTGCACTTACATCACTTTTGTTCAAGGTACCCAACCTCCCCCTACTCTGAGATGTATATTCTTAACATACTTCAAGACAGAAACTTGAAAGATCTAAAAAGTATTTGACATCTGGCACGGTGACTCAATTAATTATCGTGCTGAATTAATTAGCTTGCTCCGTCTCCTGAGCCAACAGCGGTGAGACTGTATTCAGCAACACAGCACTGCTTGAAATAAGCAGCACTTCAACAGGATATTATATGTACAGGCTGTATACAGTGCAGAGTACAAGGTTAGTACGTAAGCTGTAACTGTTATAGCTAGGTAATGAATCCTGTGAGGCAGCGTCACATTGCTGAGACTAAACATTAAAGTCAGGTAAGATAATTGTTGTCAGCCGCAAACATATTTTCCAATAGAGACCAGCTGCAAAAACCGGGATTTTTTACTCACCTGCGGTTCCCTGAATTTTTCTTTCCTTTCCTCTCTGTACCTAAAATTCACGTTAAAGCTCTCTTCCAAAAACCATTTGATGTTTATAACAGCGCAATGTTTGAAGTTCTCATTCAGAAATGAACTAAACCTGCTGTCAGCTGCTGACGTGAAAGTCTGATTGAATTCTAAGGAGGTGAGGCTTTACCCAAATGAGCTTTCCAAACCAGATATAAATACCTTAAGTAAACAAACACAACTTCCCTTATGAACAACAGAGAGCATGTACAGTGAGAAAAGTAATAAAATGTGTCAAGCAAACAGAAAAATCATAAATATACCAGAATCGTTAAAGCGAAAAAAAAAAAGATAAAAGAAAAATATGTAGAAGCTGGCACTGGGTTTGTGTTACTTAAACAGTAAATTAAAGTTCTATCAAAAGGTTTACATTTCTTCACACAGCATTTTAATGTATCAAATGCAAGATTACAGGAAATATCTGATGTTCAGGAAAAAGAAAGAATACTTAGAAACACAGAATAATTCAGGTTGGAAGGGACCTCTGGAGGTCATCCAGTCCAAACTCCTGCTGAAAGCAGGGCAAACTTCAAAGTCAGATCCAACTCCGAAGTTAACCCAAATTGCTCAAGATCATACCCAGTTCAGTTTTGACTATCTCAAAGGATGGAGCTGCTCAAGGGACAAAACAATGCTGAGGACTACAGTTCTGTTTACAGGACCTTTTTCAGATTTCCAAATGTATTTATATTAGTAGGCAAAACAAAAGTACAATCTTTCAAGTGTTAGCAAAAATAGACTTTATGGTTTTTTTTTAATTTGACAAGAAACAAATGAGTAGTATCTTTCCAGTTTAGTGAGAAAAAAGTCCTGAAGATTTTCATCCCACGTCTCCCTGAACTGGGTTGAGAAAGTTGTTCCATCCCATTATAATCACCAAACTCTACTCACTGCTTAATTACAAGTTCATTAAAAATAAAATAATTTAGCTTAATGTTCTTGTTACAGCAAAAGTGGTATTTGCCCAAATTTGCAAAGTAGTAACAGACCTTAATATGTGCCTGTGCTACCAAAGGAGAAGCGAGCTCCTGCTCTGCATGTTCTTCAGAAAACAAAAATGAAACAATATGAAACTGCTGACATGTTGCAAATTCATCCTAAGAATATCTGATAACGATAACCTTTGTAGTGAAGGGTCAATCAACATCATCTCCCATACTCAAACGTTATCTTCAAGTCTTATATCCCTGAGGAATTGATACAAGTGGACAGGGCAATATTCAGATTAATTTTCTGAGAATATCTGGGAAGGTGACACTGTATTGAAAAAAAGCAACAAGTATCTCTAGAACAAGGTTTCAGACGATCTTGGAATATGCATCTTGGAAAATGCATTTCAGCATTTACAGTGTGGTTCAAGCATTATCAGTAGATGGTTCCTTTCAAGGACTGAAGTACTGTAGAGGCCAAGTACAGGTGTCAGAGTTTTAAAAACGTAGGTATGTGCCTTAGCAGGTTACTCTGAGTACCTGTGTTAAATATTTCAGTCCCTCATCCTCCCTCCACTCTGCAGGGAGACCTGGGTTCCTTCAGAGGGTGATTCAGTAGGATGAGAGGAACACCCTCAAGTTGTACCAGGGGAGGTTTAGGATGGATATTGGGAAAAATTTCTTCACCAAAAGGGTTGTCAAACATTGGAACAAGCTTTGGCTGCCCAGGGAAGCAGCTGAGTCACCATCCCTGGAGGTATTTAAAAGATGTGTAGAAGTGGCGCTTAGGGACACGGCTTAGTGGTTGGCTTGGCAGTGTGAGGTTGATGGTTGGGCTTGATGATCTTAAAGATGTTTTACAAGCTTAATGATTCTATGAAATAATACTGAAGCTCAGACTTAACAACCAATACAAACAAAAATTAAATGACGACCTATGAATGACATGATTTTCAGTGCACTGAATTGAGGCCAGCAAAGCATTACTCTCAAGTAATAAGGTCCATATACTTTCTGCAATCAGAATAAAAAACAAGGCTAATTGAGAATATATTATGGCAGGTGCCTTTTGCTATCTTTCAAAATAATTTTAATCTGATGGAAGATCTTGCTATGTTCAGTAACATTAAGGCAAATTTAATGAATTTTATCATTACGTAGCTATTTATTTTCTATACCGGCCATTAATATAAATTAAGTGTTCAGCAATTAATGCTATACAAAATTTAAAGAGCCACTAAAAAAACAAGCTATTACTACTGAAACACAACAGCTTGGTTCAGCAAACAAGGAAGTGACATTTTCCTTCTTCTGTAAAATAACAAGTTTAATACTATTAACCTGTGCTCCAAATAACTTTACGTGGATGGTTGCCATAGATGAACTAATTGGAAAAGAGCCAAACACCACTGTCCGCGAAAGCTAACAATGCCTGTTTTGAAATGCTCCGGCTGAGTAGTAATTCAGGCAATTCCCCAAAGAACGACACACAATATAACGAAGCGAAGCGTCTCGGAGCATCTACATACCAAGGTGTTATTATTCAGATCCATCTTCCCAGCGAAAGGCCCCCATGTTGTTCCAACCGGAAGCTGCTGCCGGCTCTGAATCTTGCGCTCCCCGTCTTTCTGGACCACCTCCAACTCTCCTGCAAACAAAGGAAACAAGCAGTGTTGAGAGGACTTTCACTTGTGCCTTGACAACAACCACCTCCGCCTTTGTGCCGGCTTTATACGCACGATGTTCTGAGGACCCATATAATGAGAATTAATTATGCTTGTCTGAAAAAAACAACTGATCTTGTCATCCTGCAAAAGAAAAACAAAGCTTTTTCCCTTATAATTATATTCAATTTCGGTTTAGAAAGTCCCATTCCTTTCTTGCATCTTTTCACATGCATTCGAGTTTGAAGGCATTTTTAGTCAGAATAGCGTTTCATAAAAATTCTTAAGAAATGCTGAGGGGGGGGGAGATGACAGCTCAAAGGAGAGAGTGCAACCGCATCCACACCTGGTGCATTAACCTCCTTGACAGCATTTTGCACAAGTCCACATTCTAAAGTATTCAGCTACTAAAAATCTGACAGACACACTATATAGCGATATAAATCCACAACAACTCCACTAATTTTGGAGAAACTACTAAAAACATGTACTACAATTTAAAAAACGATTTTGAATTGAGTGAGGTTTTACAGGCAGTAACATTTCAGAATTAGACCCAAAATAATTTAAATTGTTAGCTTAAGGTTTTAACACAAAAATATGTAAAAGCAATGGGCAGGCAGTTTAGTGGGTGTTTTTTTAGTGTGTACTACTTTGTCATTTTTTTAAAAAGCAAATTTTATTTTTGAAGTAAGTACTTCAAAATTAACACTTAAAAGTGAAATTATTCCTTTAGCTCACTTTAACTTTTGTGGGTTTTTTCCAGTGAAAAGAGAAAGAATAATACACAATTGATCATTAATGTGGAAGGAAAAATAAAATCCAGTCACCACCTTTGTTCCCAACATTTTTTCGCTTCATTTCAGGATTAAAAAAATAGTCTGGACCATCCTTCTTTGAAAGTAGTCTCTTCATTAAGCCTATTTTTCTATGAATGAATGTTTCAGTAAAAAATGTACCAACCGTTATGTTTATATACATAATTTCTATCATTCTTTCCTAAAATAGTCCTAATAAATTTGGGGTTCAAACTTTAAGAGGGATAAAATGGAACAAGGTGGAGGGGCTGCTCTGTGCTTTTCTTGTTAGACGTTTAAGTGAATCTTTATATGTCATTGCACTTCCAAGCTTTGGCCTTCCTGAAGGCGGGCAGAAAATCTGTTGTTGTCCTCACGAGCACCAGAGCTCACCTCGACTCCGCTGCAGCCGTGACTTCTCCCGCCCTGTTTTCCCTGCCTGCTAAAGCCCCCTCCTCCCTTTCCATACCAACCAGATGCAACAGTAATTCCTGCCTTTTGCATCAGCACGTCCCTTCTACCCCAAATCAGGATGGTGCTTTTCCACAAACAGGGGAACGTCCAACCGTGCAAGAAGTCACCTCGTCCCAGATTTAGAGCTGGCAGTTGTTGTGAAATGAACCTTGGGCCGGAGGAAGTGAGTAACTCCTCCTGGCATACAGGCAGTCTCCACAGACTTCCCCGAGCTAACCATTCCCATGGATGCCTGGATTTATGTTAACAGCCAGGCTGCAAAGTTCTTCCTTGTCCGCAGGGGTTAATCTCGACCGTTTTCCAAAAAGAAGACTTGGCTCCGGCTTCCATTTTCAAGCACAGAAATCTGAATTTCACCTCTGAGTGTTGCAGATTACAAAACTACTCGACGTAAAATTGTGCATCAGATCCTTCCTGCAAACTGGAACAAATCTAGGAAATAGAGCTGTATCGGTTTACAAAAGCTCCTATGTATGCGGGTGAGTCCTCATCGTGACAGCGCCGTGACATTTTAAAAAGCAGTATGTGAGCAGGAAAGCTTATGGATTAATTACATCTAATTTACACATGTGATATATAAGCATCCAAACAGAAAAAAAAATAAGCATTTTTTCCCCTCTCACAGTCACATTGTTACAAATTGTATTAACTTTAAAAATCTCTTTATATGTTAATTATGGAAGAGAGAAATCTTTCCAGTATTGCAAGGTAACATGTTGATCACTTAGGCACACTGCAGCATTTTGTCTTTACATAGAGATGAAAACTGTGGCATTTGCTTGCTTTTACACACTAAAAAACAGCCATGTCTATGGACATGTCACATTTAACTGATACCAGAGGAATCATGAGAATCTTTGAAAACCCTTTTAAAAAATAATTCAGCCTCCCTTTCTGCCACTGACATTTTTCATTTGAAAAGGGTTCAGACACAGTCAAACAGTGACTCCTTATCTGTACCTGTGGATTTACAAGCAGGCCTGTCTTTTAATGGATTAAGAACGACAAACTTAGGGCAGATCATCCAGTGATATCCGCAAACCTACCTAACTTTTAAGGTACACATCATTACACTTTATATTTTAAATAAAATTGACGACATGAATCTTATACCTGGTAAGTTGTTCCAGTTTAAGGCAAACATATAACCAAGCAATTATTTTCCAAATCTGTGTTTTTTGCCCCTCCAGTTGATATTTAAAGAAGTTAACATGGATTCTTTCTCTCTTTTATTCTCTTTTGTTACAGTCCCAAGTTGTAGTTTGGGCACTACATTTCAATACATGCGAACGCTTCGAAACGTGCTACAGATGGGGTAACATCACGCTGAATTGTACTGCAGCTGCTGTATTTTCCCCTCCACTCAGAACACCATCCCAGAGCAGGAGGCTGCAGACAGGGCTACAAAACATTTTGCTGCATAACCTTCCTGTTTCCCTGGATCATAGTTCTCCAAAAAACACACATTCCTCTCTGGTCACCATGACCAGCAGCCATTTTAACTCGATGGGTGAATGTTAGAGTTGGGAAGGATAATCTGCTCGTATGTTTTGGCAAATGCAGACATTTTGGCTACACTTGTACAAGGTGCCGCACGTCACAATTCGATCCTTGACAAAGATTTCTTTTTTCTCTGAAAATCTTTGTTTGTTTAGGGGAAAAAATTAACACTAAGAGAGCCGTAAGTTAAAAAAACACTGCACATCAGGGTCCACAAGCATCTGCTAAGATTTTTTTTTTCTTTTCCTACCAGAGCCTGCATCTTTCGTAAAATCCCTGTGTCTGCCCTTTGTCTGCCCTGAGCAGGAAGGCCAGGGGCTGGTACCGGGGTTTGTAGAAGAAAGATTACAAATGTCACTATTAAAAATCCTCTCCTGAATTCCCCTGACCCCGCAGTAAGGAGCCTGCAACTTAGAATCATAGAATCTTCATGGTTGGAAAGGACCTTTGAGATCATTGCGTCCAACCATACACACAAAAAAAAAAAACCCAAAAACAACCCACCAAAAAACCCAACAACCTACAATCTCTGCCCCATTCTAGGGATGGTGACTCAACCACCTCCCTGGGCAGGCTGTTCCAGTGCCTGACCGCTCTTTCAGTAAAGTAATTCTTCCTAATATCCAATCTAAACCTCCCCTGCTGCAACTTCAGATCAACTTTCCTGCATTCATTTACATTTTGCTCCTCTGAAATTTCCTATTTGGTGAATGGTATTGAAACCGTGGCAACAGATGGGCCTGGTCACCCACGGACGAGAACAGGGCTGTCCCCCGCTCACTGCCGGCTTCCCACGAGGAGGCTGGTTTGAGTGGTGCCATACCTGTGGCGCCAAGCAACTTGTGACCTCAAGGAAGTTTGATGGAAAAAAAAGAACCTCACCCTGTGCCTCTTAATTGTGTCAGCAAGACATGGTTTTCCCCTTCAGCCTCAGAAGAAGTTGAGATGTAAGTCAGAAGTGCTCTCTGCAGCTCCCATCCCCTGCACAACTGCTCAGCATCTTCACAGATTACATCAGGAAAAGGGAGAGGAGTGGAGATTTTATTGCCGTATCACCACTTGCAGTACGAAGTGTAAAGACTCAGCGGGTACTGACTCTTCACAGGTGCCTGTCCACAGAGATCCCAACGAGCAGCAAGAAATGGAAAGAAAGGATGAAAAACTGCTGCAGCTTCCTTTAATCCACACTCCGGCCCAAAGGAAGCAGCAAATTTCATGCCAAACACTGACAGGAGTTTCCAGTGATCAGCAATTGCAACAGACCACCTCAGTACTGAACAAAACGTTCCTTTACATAACAGCAAATTATAATATACAGGATCCATACACACACCTGGGATTCGTCATTCCTATGGCAAAGTTGAGACGCAGTTGTATTGTGCAGTTTCCATCCTAGACCTGTCAACCGTCCGACTGAAAAGGACAGCAAGAAGCATAAGAGAAGCAGCACTAAAAAATATACGTAAAGAGGAAGTGACGCTTTTAGTTTTTCGAGTTAGGTAAAAAGAAAATTATTTATGAGACATTTAATTTACTGACATTTACTTCCCTTTTCCTTGCTGCCGAGCAAGTATTTTTTTTTTTCAGCTGGTTCTTCAGGAACACACTTATTTCCAGCTTGCTGAGTAAGTTTATACAAAATATTTGAGACACATAGTATGGGCTAATCAATTTTGGTAAAAGATAATGCTGTTAGTGCTGTGGGCTGTTTCTCTTATCTTGGAGATGTAGCATACTTTTAAAGTCTGTGATTACTCAAAGACTTATGATAGCTGCACTGTAAAAGAAGCCCCAAGTCATGACTCACTAGTACAGCTACAAAACATCCCATGGCTTTTAAGATATTAGGCCACCTTGGTGGATACAAAACCAGAATGAAAGGACTCAATTTAGGATTCTTTTCTTACATATACGTATTGTTTCAAGAATGCCACATAGGGCTTGCATAAAACAGAAGGCAGAGGTCAGTTTAGCTTTGTCTTCTTTTATAACAAAATCAGCATCACTTAAAAAAACTCCCCAAAACATGCAGTGTACACAGGAACCCAAGAACAGCTTTTGGCCCTTAACAGGATTTGACCACAGTTTGAATACCAGAAGAATTCAACTATACATAGTATTTCTGAACAAAATAATATTGGCTTTCATCCACCTACCCACATTCTGGAATAACAATTAGAGGAGAGTACAGCTGAAGGTGAATGATGAACTGCGTTTTGGGGAAGAAAAAGTGAACTACTTCATTCAGAAATGAGTGTATCCAGATTCATAAATGTTTGACATTTCTAAGCAAGTCACTGATAGCTTCGGCAGTAGGGTTTTTTCTATCAGGAACAGCATTCTAAGTGGAGTCAGTTAAAAAGAATGAGTAAGCTCTTCCTCTGCTATAATTAGAGATTGGTTATTTGACATGATGGCGCTCTAGAAATTTCCACTGGCAAATAGCTCCTTCTTTGCATATTTCCAGCGCGCAGCCACCTGGCTCTCTAATGAATATTTCTGCACGGCAGAGAAATTGTATGTGTTGTAGTTTCAAACAAGGGCTGCTCTGAAGACAGAGCGAACAAGTTAAAAAGCACTCTCAGAAGTTCTTAAGCGCTGCCCAACCCAGAGCCCAAGATCTGCCTGCCGTCCTGTATGCACAGGAAGAATCTGCAATTAATATTTGACTGGTGATTGCCTCCATTATAACAAACCAATACGTGTACGTTTGCACACAGCAGTTCACTGAGAGCGAAGATCTGCCCCATTTCCACTTCTGTGATTCTTAACAAGGTAGCTCCAATATTAAATGCTCACACACTTGCTTGGCAGACATGAACTGCCTTATTGAGATAGCTCCTCTAAATTCTTCTCCCTCAATTTTCAAGTCTCTGAGACATAACACACACTAAACTACAGTTTTGAACATAAACTTGAAATACGACATTCTCTATTCAAGTACTCCAGTCAAACCCTGATAAATCAGGCTGGCCATGCAGTGATCTTATCCTTTCTGACTCTTTAATAAATCGAACCTTGTAAGTTCACGCTGTTGGAAGTTGTCACTAAATGAAATTGTGACCTTATCCGATGCGTGAACTTATCCTGCTGACAACTACATTTATTGTGCGGATAAGAATGGGGGAAAAAAAAAAGACTTTTGATAATTGTGATCTTACCCATATGCAACTCTAACAGATGGGACCTTTTTGATGTTCCATTAATGATTTGCCTATGATGAGCCTCTACTCAGGGAAAAAAAATAAATGTTCTTCATAGGTAAGTGGCAGGGGGACAGGTAAGCAGGATGAAAAGTGGACAAGGAGGTACTGGCAGACAGCAGTGAATCAGAAGCTATTAGTCTAACACGAAGAGCTCTGAATTAGCTTGTAATTGCACTGGAAAAGATAACATAATGTAGGTGGCAAAACACAAACGTTCCCTTCCCACGGGGCTCCTTCAATAGCCCAAAACTCTAAAATATGTAACTGAGAGTCTGAAGCACTAACCCAGAATATGCTAAGCCATGGCACTTCATGATGAACAAATGAATACTGCATCCCCTGCCGGCACCGATGGGACGGTTGCCACTGCCGTTGTGGAAGAACATTGGGTAAAAGGCAGTTTGCACGGCTGTGTCATGAAAATGGCCAACCACCTCACATTACTGTGTTTGTCTGTCAGGGATTTCATACATTGTGTTACCTAATTCTCACATGTCTCCACAACGGGTGGAGAACTGTACCCGTTCTGCAGTGCGCGGACTCTGCAGTGAGAAGATCTGGGGGGCTGTCAGGGTACAATCTGTTTTGCAGCACTGTAAGTCTGCTGTGGGATACAAGAACTGTAACCACCTTACTAGAAAGACACATATGCAGATGAGACAAGTTCACACTGGAGCCCAAACAGTAATGGACTGAATTACAATCAATCTTCAAAAGAAATTTCACAATTTGCTTTGCAATGAAAATTGCATTCACAGGGGTCTTGGCAAAAACAGGTTATTTACATTGTCCAGAAGCAAAGGCAAAATTTAATTTTGCTGCCCCAAAGATCAGAAAATATGTCCAGGCCACCGTTAGGATGAGAAGGATGGAAAGAGGAAAAGACTTAGGACTGAAAGGTGAGAAAACAGCTCTGTGGAGTCACCCCGGAGAGGGTTGTTATTCTTCTGCCACTGCGGGGGTGGAGGGTTTCTGAGCGGAGCAGCCTTCTTCCTTTCTCTGAAGTCGCTGTCACCCCCCAGCAATTTCTCCCTCTAACCCTGATTCTCCCTGGTCCCATCCCTCTTAAGGAGTAGGGTCAATCAGACCTCTTAGCACAATGGCCACGAGGGAAGCAGACACAAGGATAACCCTCAGGTACTTACTGCTCTAAGCTACCGCTCCCCTTTGCCTACGCTTAGAAGAAGGTCTAGATGGCACAGACAACACAGGAGAAGCTGCCACATGCCGCTTCATTCCTAACAGAGCTGCCTAACGTCGCCCCACCTTGCCAATGCTGCTTACAGGGCAGCTGGGCACTCTAGGGAAGGATGACAAATGAAAAGGCTTCTCCGTTTTCTGTAACAAAAATCTTGCTGCTCCCTACCTTTCTTTCGGCCCCGAAAGTCAGAAGCAGAGTTTCTTTATCTCTCCTACCTGCTGCTAGTACTGCAAATGGCAGAGAGTGCAGGTGCTATCCTTATCTGCAGCAGCGCTGTCCTACAACGGACAATAAAGGGAAGGAAAGAATATTCTGAAAGTGAGGATAGGGAAAGACTAGGCAAAGATTTTCTGAAAAAAAAAGACCACAGAAGAAGGCGGGGGAGGGAATACATTTAAAAACAAGGCAAGAGAGAGGGAGTGTAGGGAAGGAACCATTTGAAGACCCAAGTTGGGTCTAATCAGGATGCAAAGACACAGCCTGGAAAAATGGTAACAGAAGATATTCAAGAAAAAGAGGGATGCAGAAACCTTGCCAGATTGAGAAAATACATACACATTTCCAAGCCTGAAACATAAGGACAGAAATGCATGAATTCACATTTAGAAACAGAGTGTAAACACTATTATCCTTTTTTAGCCAAGACACGTGTGTCGTTACAGTGCTTAATTCATAAGCTAAACCACCAAAATAAAGTATACTTATTCTAATACCCCATTGCTCAGCTGAATTATGGCTAAACTGAACTTAGGCATGTCTACACTGCACCCAGGGATGTGATTTCACCTGACAGCTGGTCAAACCCATTCTCTACATGCAAGCAGCCAGACCATCATGTGGCCTGTAACACTTCTCTGAGAAAAAGTTCCATTAATGGTAACTTAATTTACACCAGGCTCCAGCTACAACCAGCACACTGACATAGCACTCCAGCCTGTCTGACGTGACCTTATGTACAGGTACAAAAGCTGCTCCATATTCCCCACCGGAGTGCAGAGACAGCTTCGGTGATGTGAAGGTGCACTATGTCTCACAACACAGGCAGAGTTTTCAGAGACCATAGTTTCGAAAGAAGTGTATGGGCTGACGCTTCAAAAACTTAAAGCTGTGCTCTATTTGTAAAGTCTCCATTCATTCCAAATGAAACAAGTTTACATTCCTGTAGCGCCTCACTGTCCTGTAGTCTACAGAATTTAGTAGGAAGACAGGATCCCATCCCAAGTTAGAAAAGCATAGACCTACAGTGGTGAACACATTTGCGTCAATTTGAAATAACAATGCAACTTCTAAATTTTGGGGGCTGGGAGGGAGGGCGATTAATTAAATAAATATTAAATAGAACATAAACTGAGAAACCACTGAAGCTGCAGGTCATTGAAAACTACGTAATAATTTTCCATCCAGTATAACATCAAAATAATTTTTACGGCTTAAGCTGAACTATTGCAAAAAAGTACTGTTTTTTCTTGGAAGTCAGAAAGGAAGGAGTACACAGTGAACACTGCTGCTAGAGTCTGATTAGCTTTGTAGTAGAAGAGACTCTTAGGCAGCTGTATAGACTTCTCCTTTATTTGGACTGCTTCGTTGGACTTAGAGAAACCTGATCAAACAAAAAAATGAAAGAGACAAAAGTAGAAAGAAAAAGGTATGTACTCAAGATACACTAAGAAATGCCAAAGATTTGTTCACTTGCTTCCAAGTCAGGTTCCATATAATATGAAAAATACTCTCTTCAAACCAGCATCTAGTCTACAGACAAAGGCAAAATAAACCCAGCCATCACGGCAAAATCCTGATCCTGTAATGAAATTAGAAGAAACTATCTTTAGTTTTCAGTTTACTCACTACAAGAGCAATTTACAGCCCTGTTTACAGTCTAAATCTCATACAAGAAGAAAAAAAAATATTATTGTTGTCTTTGCCAATAATTTTCCACCTTCCCATTTGGATTCACGGTTCAAGAGGTTTGTTACTCCCAGGATGTACCGAGCTAAAACTGGAATAGAAATATTTACAAAAATACAGGGAAAAAAAAAGGCCCAAAAGGCAACCAGTACAGCTGAAGAGCCCGCCCTGCAGTTTTGTGTGAGAGGAATACCGTAAACTCCATTCTCACATGGCAACTCCGTACTGGCAAAGATGATTCCCAATTATGCTCTAACACTGTGCAGACCCAGTGGGCTGAGTAGGTACTTTATCCAGGCGACATGTAGCTTGCACAGCTTTGCTCCCTCTCTCTCCATCACGAATACACATGATACAGAAATGCCAGACTTGGCAAGAGCAGGCTGATGATATTACTGAAGAGGGTTTTCTTGATAAGATCTTCATCTGTTTCTGGACTCTTGGGTATGCTCCTTTCCTCAGCAGAGGAACAGCCGCCCCTGATAAATGTCCCTTTGTGTGCAGATTCTCCCCCGATCTATGCAAAGACATTTCAGTCCCGAGTCTGTCTGGTTTTTTATTGCTTCATATAGCTCAAATACAGTTAGAGGTATATGGAGCATGGTATGTAAAGCAATGGAAAGCGGACACAATTGAAAATACACCTTATGTAACTCAGACTGACGCCTTTTCTGAGATAGATGCTGTTCTGCGGGGAGAGAATTAAACATTTCACCATCACCTACACCAATCTTTCCCTAGGACTTCTTGGAACCCTTTTAGCTGAAAGATGCTAACATTTTCTTTTTTACAATATTATTTGCATAGATATATATTATATTTAAATAAAATAATTAATAGACCTTTGTATGTTTACCCAATAATTTCTTTTTTACTTGAGAGAAGTGCAAAATAGCAAGGTAGCCTGTGTTGTTAGTGAATGTAGAAAACTACTAAAGCTAACTTAACATGAAGGCTGCTGTATTAATATTGACGTCATGAAATGTATTAAATGAACAAAAATGTTTTGGAAAGTATTCTTCTTAACTCTAAAAGCAAGAGCAGTGAGATCATCTATGACTGCATCTGTGGTGTCTTCTCAGTTTACAGTACTTATGCTTCGAGATAGAAGGATCTATTTTCATCTCGCATTTGTGTAAAAGTAGATGAAGTTATTTGCTTTCTATCAGATATGCACGCTCAGAGCTCTGAAACCACTGCTTAGATGCCGATTTCTAGCTTAGAGTATGCAAGCCAAACTGCCCAAATGTCTTGCAAAAGAAGCAGATGCTTTAACATGATTTCCCTATTTCCTTTCAATGTTCACAACAAATTTATTTAAGAAGGAGAGTACAAGGAAAAAGACAAAAAACTCAACAAAGACTCAAATTTATAAGTATTTAGTGTGACCATCCAAAAGGTCTACTTACTGTTGAGATTAGGAAGGCGAGAGGGTGACTGGGACAAAGGGAGATTGAATGCCACGCTCCGCTGCATGCATGCAATATATAGTTCCATCTATTATAATTATAATTTATATGAAAAGTAACATTATTATAAATAGAGATAAATGTAGTATAACTATAATGTACAATATCAAGATTCAAATTAATCATTTCTTTGCACTTGCTGGGGATGGCCATGCATAACAGACACATGGCTCTGCACTGCTCCAGCACTCATGAGTTATGTGCTTATCTACATCTTCTGTGATCAAGTACCAGCAATGACCAACGCAGCTTTTTAACGCTGTTGCCAAACAGGCATTGACTGCTGGGTTTGGACATGGACCAGAGTACTCTCACTCGCTCCCTCAGTGCCGCAGTCTGGACTATCACGCTGCTTTCACACGCAGCTCTGTCTTAGCATAGCCCAGACTCTGAAGCCGATATAGAGAGCGATGCCCATTTATAAGGCAGACTTGTAACTTTGAGTGAAATAAACCCCTGAGCAGAGATTGAGCACAAGTCCTGTGCACTACCTAAATCCTACTTGGAGGCTTACATAAGACTTAAGTAGAACACTGGCCTTGCGGCAGCCTTCTGTACAGGAATGATCTTGACCTTCAGATGAGTAAGTCCCAGGGGCATCATGTGTGTAAAGTATAGCCCAAATTGTTTTCCCTTACCGCTTTCCCCTTTATGAGCGCAGGCTTTAAAAACCCCATTGCTGCTTGGACAGATGCAGCCACTGAGGAACCCAAGGAAGAGCCACAGCTGGCACACGGGGACTGTTCTGCGGCTGGAGGATGTAGACAGTTTTTCTCCTGGTGAACAACTTCCCCAGACTGGCTCTTCACAGCCTAGACTTCACCTCTCCAAACAATGACTGAGAATGAGTCCACATCCTCTATGGCCTTACTGGAAATTTCAGCCTAATTAAGAAGCTCAGGGTCTGAAAGTGAGTCAGTTCTGGCAACAGGAGCCCTAGTAACAGTTGCAATCACTGCTTCTGAAACTTCACACAATACATACAAGAAACGTATTATTTTGGAGAAGCAGGAAGGTATTACTGGCAAAGCACAGCCATTAAACAGGCAGCGTCAACAGAGATCAAAATAATTATAACTCAGAATATATCTGGGTTACAGAACTATTTTGTCTTTGAAGCATTAAAACTGCCCCTACACTATGACATACTATGAAATACTATGAAAAATACTAATGTCTATTTATTACAGCTTCTTGTTATCCTGCAACGGTGATGTACTATAGAATATAAGTATAGGTTGTTATTGAGTATTAAGTACATAGAGTTAAACGAGTTAAGCAGAGGAAACAATCATATTGAAAAGGCTGCAGGTTGGCGTTTTCATTCTCCTGCTAATAAAATCATCAGTTTACAAAATTAAATACAATAGTGTAAAAACTCCCCTAAAAATATCTGCTGCTTCTCTTCCTCCCCAATAAAAAAATCACATGCATCAATGCAAAGAGAAAATTTCTGGTTTAGTCATGACTCTTATTTTGATGTACATTGATGCTTTTCAACTTAAAAAATCCTTTCTGATAGGCACAATTTGCTGTACAGGGAGTCCTGGAGAAGGGCAGTTTTATTCTACCAGGGTTTTTCCCCATATGTTTTCATCTCAGTTACCAAAGTACACTAACAAGATACATAATGCATTAGCTTAAATGGATAAAAAAATCTAGAAAAATCCTACTTTTACATATCCAATGGTGTAGTTAGCCGTTTCAAAATCAAGCCTTCCGATGTGAAAAAAAACTTGAACCTCCATGCAGCCCCCTCGAGCCTTGGACCACTCTTTTGTAGACTCCAGGACCTCAGCATAAAAGCCGCCTTTCTATCCCGTCTCCTGTCCCCCGGACACTGCTTCCTTGCCCAGTTCATCTGACACCCACCTTTCCCTATCACCTTCTGGGTCTCACTGTTCCTCCTCAATGGCAAGTACTGGGTCATACCCACGTTCCCAGTGGCTGCCTCCAACAATGTCCAGAAGTAAGTGTCAGAAAAACAAGAGGAAGACACAGATGCTTTCCTTCACACAACTGGTTTCTAGCTTTCTCCTACTGATCACAGACCACCTGCCAGCCAAGCCTGATCTGCCCCTTCAAATTCCCAAAAGCTGTTCCCTACCCTCATCGAATGCAATTCAGAAGCCGACAGTCTTTTCACTGACATCTATATCTTCTCTCTGTCATCAGCTACCATCCTGAGTCTAAACTTTACTATTGTCTTGACTGTACTCATCACAGAAGCACAACACTCCAAAGAAGATTAATTTATTCTGCCAAAAAACTGTGTATGACTCAGCATGACATCCCCAACGTACTGGGCAGACTTAGTGTCTTTTTAGCATCATGTGTTACTAACACCTTTCTTATTGTATCTCCTTATTATTTTAATTTCTTCTCCTTGCACCTCTGTAAACTCTACAATCTACACAGTCAATAGATAATAACAACAGATCTTATCTTCCAGTCCACAAACAGAACCTCCTCAATGACGTGCTGCTAACCTCCCACCACCAGCAGTCAGGAGAGCTACGAACTGAGTGATTTCTACACCACCACCAGTATTCAGGTGTGAAAGTAGATGTCCATGAGGAGAATGTTACAGCACGCCAAAGCTAAGTGATGAAGAAATAACAGCCAGGGAGCAGTTCCCATCTGGAAATATAAAGTCAAAACTTTTTTATCACGACTAGAAGCTTAATAAAATGCAGGAAAATGTTTTCTTTTTGCTTTTTAATCAGCTGCCCTTGTTCAAATAAATGCACATTTCTCTCTTCTGAAATATTTTTTTCAGACAGATATCAGCTTTGAAGTCTCTACTCAAACACCATGAAGAGATTCCTAAATTATCTCCAAGTAATGCTAGGAAGCCTTGTGGTACTGCCCCTGAATCAGGCTGCAGCCTCCAAGAAGGCAGGGACCATATGTCACCTATTCCTAAAAGTACCAAGAACACTGTCTGGATTAGGTAAGTACTAATAAAATTGAAATAAACTAAGGATACATCCTAACAGAAAGATTAAATGAAGACTGAATTATGAACAACTCAGGTTCCCAAGAAAGACTGAGTGTTCTCTGGATGATATCAGAGGAGATTTGTGGGATCTGATGGTGCAGATTTGTGTATCAGCCGATCTGATACTGTACTTCATTCTTACAAAGCTGAAACTAGAAAACGTCTAGACTAAAAGCAGTACAGCCTTTCAAATTACAGGAGAAGCAATAAGGTTATAATGAAATAAAATGAAATTCCATATTCGTAAATTTCATACTGACTTAAAGTGAATAAAGTATTAATAAAGCTTGGAGAAAAATGTCATACTACGCACTATACAAGTTTTAGATTTGTTCACACTTTTCATAAGCAAGTATAAATATGCGAGTACTCTACATCAATATGATCATTTCATAGAAAAAATAAGCCTCATGTATGGCTGGGTTGGACCATTAGCACCTTAGCTTACACATATGTGAGAATATATGTATAAAGACACATACGCAGCTTAAAAAGTCTTCCACTGCGCTAAATATGGCCATAGTCAGTTTAAGTACTTTCTACATGCTTATGCTGTCTTCTCCTTTTGGCAGATAAAAAATAAAATAAAAAAATAAATATAAAAAATTAAAAATAAATATTTAAAAAATGCAATAAAAAAAATACTGGAAGTTGCTTTCTAAAAGGAGAGACAGACAGGTATTCAAAAGGCAGTACCAAAGAAACTCCTGTAAACAGGAAACTCAAACCTTTGCTAGCTCCCATGCAGTAGTTTCGCACACGTATCACAAAAAAAACAGTTCCAAGAAACTAACAAATAAAAGAGACACACAGGCATTTTAGAGAAGACCAGTCTTGCAGAAAACACTTCTGTCGTAATCTTGAAAGATCTGGCCTTGGTGAATTGGATCAAAGTCTACCTCCTATGGGACCTCCAAAATCACTCCCAAGCTCTCTGTAACTCTGCACGGAGTAATACTTCCTTTCCCTCACCTGTTATTGACCTGCCTTTTTAGACAGCAGGCAATCCCGAGTGGGGACTGTAATTGTGTTTGCATGTATAATATACATATAAAAAATGTAAAGCAGATACATAGATATACATTCTAGATAGACAGATATGTACATATACACATGCATTTTTATTTATCTATAAAGTATAGTATCTAGGACAAAAGGAACTCGGTGTCAATAGAAGCCAACAGCTTCTAGGTGATACTGTAATACACACAGCAAAAAATAATATATCTTGGCATTCTGAAAGGGATGCCCTTTTCAAGTATGCTGCATCTCTTTTGTCTCTGGCAAGCAGGCTTGCAAGGGGGCTTTGATTATGCTTCTGATATGTACTCTGTATCATTTTTTAGAATAGTTAAACAAAGCTCAGTCACTGCATCTTCTGAATAAAGTGAAAAAGCAGCCGGAGAGAGAGAGACAGAGGACTACTTTCACACTTGCTTCCATTTAATTTTGAAATTTACCTAAATTCAGCCATTGCGTGTTTTTACTCTTGAAATAATTATGATCAACAAATTTATGTACGTAGAAAAATATGTTTATATACTGCTATTTATCTCTTAGATACAGTCACAAAATAGCAAATGACACCCTTTGAAATACTGAGCTCAATCATTCCAAAAGTTTACATATAACAGAAGAAAGCAAACCGTTCACTCCACAACACCCTTATTTGCCACTGAAGCATATAGAGACCTCCTTTCCGCATTTATTGCCATCTTGCTAGAAATATTTAGACCAATTAAAGTTATTTCAATTTGAGTGGCAGCCCGCTCTTCAGTGTCATTCCAGGACAAATGCATCACCTATATTTAGATTCTTCTTTGATCGCATGAGTTGTACAATCATGCATCATTCTTTGACTTTTTTCACAATCACCCATTTAGATGCCTCCTGACAACTCAACATTGGCAGTGCATGCAACAAAATTACTGCTGTTCCTCCCTGTCATGAACAAATGTAATAAAACCTCTAACAGCACTTCGTAACAAGTATAATTATTGTAGGAAGAGGCACGCAAATCAATATGAATATTGTGAGTAGAAGTTTTAGGTTCGTCAGTCATTTCTAGTAGCTGTTTACATTTTGCACATTCATAGAGCACTTGGAAGAACAAAATAATTCTGTTTGAAACCGACAACACAGTTCTCACAATTATCACATCAATAATACACTTCTGTATCCACAAAGCTTTAAGTATTCTCATGGAGGAACAGAGGTATCACATCTCACCTGTCCTACGCCAAGAGAGCTTGGTATAAATAGTGCAGAATTTAAAAGCACTACACAATAAAGATACCAGCGTCTGACAAAACCATTATTTCACCAAGAGGTATGATACTTCCCTCCGAAAGGCAATAAAAAGTAAATTCCACGCTGCACTGTACATAAAGAACAGTTAAAATGAAAAATTTGTTGTGTGACATCCCATGTTGTTAACAATATAGGCAGATCAAGATAAGTGGCTGGATTTGGATCATCATCAGAAGACACAAGGCCATATTTGCCAGTCTATTATGTCATGTTTCTTGAATTCATGAACCCAAGAGTGCAATAACTTTTTGTGACATGATGGAGAAGTTACATTTTACACATGCTCTAAATACACAGGCAAGATAAATGAATTAAACCCAGCAACTATATTGTTTTTTTAAAATGTTATTGAGTGATACAGCATATGGATAATTTTGAAGTCTAAAGCACACAAACCGTTCAGAATATAGTAACGGAAAGAAAACCATGACAGATGATTTACATCAAATTATCCCCCACCTTTATAAACCAAAACAGTAGGAGAATATGAGTAAGAAAATAACGTTAAGGGGATTCTTCGTTAAGTTGGAAGGGAGCACAGCACCAAAAATCACATACACTTTGTCTGGAGCTGATGATCGACTCTAAATGCTGTCCTCTTCCAAAAATGGCTCGTCCCATTTGGAAGGGCTGTAACATTTTAGGAGCAATGGCTATTCACATTTCCCTTCAATCATTCTTATTCAAAACACAGGTAGATTTAAAAAAAAAATGGTGCAAGGAATAATTTTAAGAGAACATGGTGGTAAAATTGTTAGAAAACGCCACAGTTCTATCAACATTTTTTCAAGTTTTTATTATATGACCAGTTATTAGTTGCTTTGATATAATTGCATTTATCTTTAGTCGCCAAAAGTGTATACAGTCTTGCACTTTCAAACCAATGCTTTAACAATATGCTAATTATACAGTTCAGATGATCTGGAAAGAAATCCATTTTGCACTGATGATATAAGGGAGTGACAGTACAATTTACATTAAGAAATGTTTTCTCATTTTTCTCAAAAATTGGTTTGCACTCAGCCGGAGAAATCTAAATTCGACCAACAGGCATCCCTCCCTGCTTCTCCATGGTTACAAAATAACATGACAATCTGAATGACGAACAAGATACACATGAGAATGGGTTACAAAAACTCCTCTGGACACAGGTAGACAGGCAGTCAATGTTTTCTTTTGTAATCTGATTAAACAGACGATTATTGTATAGAACAATATTGAAATGATTGCAGCAGACAATTCTCACTGACATTATTTCAAACATTTTGAATTAGCTATCCCAAATTGTCTAAATTAGCCCCTGGGACAGGTGGCCAGTCCACATTCCTGACTTTAAGGGAAGACTTCTAACTGGAGAGGCTAATATAAAGGTTCCCATTTTTAGAGCTTCTTTCACACACCTTTCTTTATTCCAAGTTTAACAATACCGTACCACAGTGTGCTTTTGGCACATGTTTTCCTGCCACATTAATACAACACATTAATACAACACATTAATATAACCTGTATAGGCAGAGCTTGAAAGAGAGTGATTGGTTCGTTGTGATTTTCTTTTTAGCCTTCAAGGGATACAGACTGCATCGACTGGGAGACGGCCCAGTGAGAATCCTGCTTCCTGGCACACTGCTCTTCATCAGCTACAGACATCTAAGCACATGAAATCTGAGGGCTAAAAACAGTCTTGATTTATTCATTTGATTCAGAGCTACCTTGCCAGATACATTATGAAAAAACCCATACCCATAACTTATCCTCAGACTGGTATGTTTCATTACTTTGTGAATTCGCGGGGAAACACAGAAAATGAGTTTCCCAAGTTTTTGGGACCAGGTAGCTTTGCAGATACAGCTACACCACTGTGGGAATGTAGTCACGGTCATCTGATGTAATATTAAAGCTGTACCTGTGCAGAGCAAAGATAAACTAAACGCACTGTAATGATGTGCCGTAGATAAGACTAATTAGTATTTCTTAGACACATTGCCTAAAACAGTCGGGCATCTAGAAGTGCAGATCCAGAGTTTTTCAAGACTATTGTTGAATAGTGGACAGAACAACGGAAAAAAGATCTGTGAGGATGGGTAATTCGAGTAAATGATTACAGACTATCACACCAACCACTTGTGCAGTTTTATTTAATAGATTATTTATTTAAATAATTTAGAATCAAAATATTAAATACTTCCATCAGACAAAACTTGGCATTTTGGAAAAAACATGTTGTGCGGGAGAACACCACCTTCAGGAAACCATTTCCTAGCTTCTATATGTATTATAAATGTATTTCTCACAAGGAGGAATAGAACTTGAGCGCTAAACTAAAACCAGCATTATTAGGAGACTTAACAAGAAGTGCAAAGACAGAAGGATGTAAGCCTGAGGATAAAAAAAATTCCATCATAATATAATTCCAGAAAATAAAGATGAGGTTAATCTGAAACCTATGAAAATTAATATCAAGATTTTAATTGACCTCAGCAGGTTTCAGTTAGGCCCTGCATGTTCAACGTGATGGTTCGGTGTAATTTTGCAGTGTTTCTACGGAATGCTCACCCCATCACCACTCCACCTTCTCTCAGTAGTTTTTTGATTTCCACTGAAACTGAGGTGTCTGAAATTACTCTCTGCAGTTACTTCCTACTTTGCACAAACATGTTTTCACAGGCATTTTTAAATATGCAAAAGTAAATTTTTACAGTCACTGTTCTTCCTTCCAAAAGAGAAAGCCATGAGGAATGCAAAACTCAGCAGTGATCTTCTCTGGAGTATTTTAGGGTGATAAATTGTGGACTCTGAAAAAAAAAAAAAACCACACAGAGGAAATCAATGGTAATCTCCAGCACACACATAACATTCACCACACCAGAACACTTCAACCTTTCCGATGAGAACCACTCACACAGCATGACAGTGGGATGGAAGAGGTGGAGGCCATCAGTGGGCCTGTTTAAAGTTCAACTTCAACTGAGAGATTTGGTTTGGAAGTGAGGGCATATTAAAAAAAATACTAAAATGTTCAAAACTGTATTTTGATTTTCAGATCACTGGAATGACTTCATAACTACACAATCAGGATTCCATTGTAGCCATTTTAGTATAAATTTTCTGGAGGAAAGTGTTTGTGTTTTATGCGCAGAAAAAGTGAGGTTTTTTTTTTTCTCCAGGAGTTCGGGATGCCAACAGCTTAACAGCTACTGACAGCTTAACAGCTCTTTCGTTCTCACTCCATTCCACGAAACCTGAAAGCCACCCTCTAGAAACAGTGAATTTGATCGGTATTTCAACCTAAACACTTCACTGTTTCAGGCTTCATAGGCAGAAAAACAGTATGATAAATTAGACTCAGTATATCATGTCTCTGTTCACTTTCCTGGCACTATCTGCTTGAAGCTAAGAGAAGTCATAATCTGCCAGCTGCTGTATCATAGTCCTTTTAATGATACAAAAGCACGTACAACAAATAAACTGAGGATAACTCTTCACAGTTGTCCTTGTCCCCTTGTTCCACTTTTTCTTTTGTTTTTGTTTTTACAGGACAGAATCGTAAAATGGCTGCTGAAGTTGAAGAGATGATTAAAAGAAAAATAATGAAAAATCTCTATTTATAATGGAGAGCAATGCTAAAGGCGATGGGAATTCTAGAGACAGCACAAACATCTGAAGTGCCCCTGTTACAGCGATGGTCTTGTGATTCGAGCATTGGACATCACATACCTGGCAATCTCCAGCGCCTGCTTTTGCAGGCTTGGCTCTCCTCTGGCACGAGGTCTGTGAAACCGAACAGGGGAAAAAGATCAGTTCCCACCCGTCACAAGGCCACATCACCCGCATTCCACACCACGATGCCGACACTGTACATAGACATGTACACAAATGATTACCTGATTCATGTTGTCCAGTTCCAGAAAGGCAGGCTGCTCTGAGTTTTCTACCTAAAACCTCTCATTTTGGCATTTCTGCTGGGCTACTGGCAGCCCCCGACAGAAGAGTATCTGATGTGCAGGGCTCCATCAAGTGAAATTCCCATTTGGCCTTTTTATCTCATGAGTGTTGGACTCTGCACAAGTAATAATACATAATATCTCTCACCTGCAAACGATTTACAATAACATAATCAATAATGTATTTCCTGTGATTCACTTTACTGTGCAAAAAGCAGCATTCAGCATGTGGAAATATTTTAAAAGAAGAAACGACAACGAATTCCAGTCATCATGGTTTTTATATTATTGCTTTCTCTCTTTTCACATATGTTTACACATAGAGCAGTTACACCAAGAAAAGACCATAAAGGAGTTCATTTATACAACTCACCCACCAAAAGACATTGCTAATAACAGAACATTTTCTAGGGTTCTGCCTGAGGCCTCTGGGGTTTAAACTGCTGTGCTGGCCTTCGCTTACCAACGGAGAGAAGTTGCTACCAATTATTTTATCTCACCCACCCTGCACGCCTCTTGTACGTAATGACATTTTTGAGGCTTTAAATCTCTTTGCTAAAGGCACTAAATGCAGATGTGTGCTGGGTTCGAAGCTTGTAGAAAGGAAAACAGAGGCTGGCTAAATGAATGCTGGTCGAAGGACTGAGTCAAATCACTCTGAATTCACGACCTAACGCACGCTTTAGACAGTTACCAGCAGTCAGACAATGTATAGAACTTGCTAACCCACAACAGCATGTTCACATAGCCGAACCCTTAATTTCAAACCGTAATTTTTCCATACTAAGTGATTTTTCTTTTCTCCTGTGCTGAGCATTATTAATTAGATAAAATAATTATGTTGTAAGTCAGATCATCTACTTGAAAAATAACTGGGAAAAGATGGGCCAGAAGTGGGGTGAGCAGAAGGGTTATACGGGCTATTTACCCTGCCCCAGCTCCGTATTCATGTATTACACATAAATGAAAGTGTGGGAGAAAAAAAAGGAGCAACTTACTCTGGGTCCCAGTAACTTTTCCCCTCCTCTTCCCTGGGACTCTGTGTGTGTGTGTGTGTGTGTGTGCGCGCGCGCGCAGGAGTGCGTGCACGCAGGCAACACGGGAGTAAGAGCTGTGTGCGTCTCCATTTCCTTCAATGATCCCTTCTCTTTTTACCTTGTCTGATGTTATTTGTTCTGTCAACTTAACACAGCTCTTGCTCTCAAACCCCCTCATTGTTAAAAGTACAAAAATTTCGTTTACACGACAAACCAAAAAAGTTTATTCCCACTTTACGAAGCATCGTTCCTTTTTCACAAGGGTTCTTGTAAAAACATCTCGGTTTTCTTCTTTCTTCTCATTCACCTTTAGTCTCAGCTCCTCGGACCTCTCTCTTGCTTTCCGCAAAAAACTGTGTCAGAGAATCCTAAAATGCAGTTGTTACTGTAATTACCCCTACAGTACCATAGACCTTGCACTCAGTACTTCATGAACACACGGTGTACTGCATGGAAATCCTTTAGAAATTCTTTGTTTGATGTTATTTTTTGTTATTTTCATCCAATGTATTATCATTTGATACTGAAATATGTAGGTAAAATGGAATTCAGCAAGCATGTCCACTTGATGGCAAATTCTAATAAAACTGTATCCTGCTCAAGTACCAACAAGCATCTTGACTTACTCATCTCAAAATTCGTAACAAATACATGTTTAATTTCTTCTTCTCAACATAAATATTTTCAAAGTTTTCTAGATGGATTATTTTATGTTTTTCCCAAGTTGGAATTCATTTTCCCGTTTACACTTAGACCTTCCATGTATCTTTGCATGACTTCTGTCCCAATGAGGTTTGCAATTACTTCCAATTTTTCACTTCATCCCAGTCTTCAAGATGTCAGTCAGTTCTGGCAATACCCAACTTGCTTGTCCATAACAATTTTAATAAAGTGTAGTTTAGAGACTGCCGTGTATATACAGCACCATGCCATGTTTTGACTGTCTGACAGCACTCATGTCCAAGTAGTTAAACTGGATACGTCTGGAGAATAACAGTTTCTGTAACAGTTGATCGATATTTGACTAAAATCTAAAGAGTCTAGATCTAAATCTAAATAATCTATATTTCTTAATATTCACTCGTGATTTTTATACCTCTCTTTATCAAAAAAAAAAATCTTATTTTTGCATGGAAAGATTTGTCATCTTCCTTCATCTCTTCATCGCAAAAATGCCCCTAGTATAGTCTGCAGCCATTGTACGCTTTTTCCAGACTATTGAAAAAAAAAATCACATAAGCCCTAAACCAAATAATTTTTGCAAGACACCAAAGAAGCTATTCAACACCTTGCTATTAAAACAAAGAAATCAGTTGTATAAAGAGCTCATGTTTTTCATATTATTGGAACCATCAGCAATTTCAGCTGCTGCAGTGACAAATACAGTTAGACAGCCAGCCCCAAATAGTAAACCAAATTCTACCTTTAAGTTGCTACTTTGTGTTGACCTCTCAAACAATCGGCACCATTAGTTTCCTACAACTCACATTGCCAAGCAAGTGGATATCGTTCACAGCTACTCTGGTGAGAATGTGAAGTGGGTTGACTGGACCCACAGGTCAGACTGTCCTGCAGACGATTCTTTTTTTTGGATCTCAACCAGGTGAAATAGGTAACATCACCAAATGCAATCAGGCAACATACTGATCAGTCTGCATCTGCTCTGTTCATGCCAAGGTGAAAAAGTACGTCTTGGTGACATCTGCTTTGCTTTTCTCATTCAGCTATGCACTTGGCGTGCTAAACCATTATTCTGATACCCTGTCTACTGTATTACAAATTGGGGTTGTTTGCCAAAGCCTTGAACCATGTTTAAGGCCACTGAGTCATCAGAAGTGTAACAGTTTACTTAGATTTAGTCCCTGTTTCAATCATCAAAGATCCCTGGAATCAAAGATCCCACAAGTAACTGTTGTACAATCAGGACACATCACATGGTGAGAATACGAACCTGCAACACCTACCACAGTCTCTTAATTTTGATGCTAAGATTTTCTCATTGTGCTGCTTATGACATGCCTTCAGAAAGCACCATGAATGTTTTTGTATTCCAGGCTCACATTTTTAGTATTCCAGAATGGGATTATTTCAGATTTCCCCCTCTCCTCCCAGCACCCCATGCTATCTAGCCTGGAGATGGCAACCAAATTTTGAAACTGTAGTGGTTAAGTTACTTTGTCCAATTTGCAGGAAGTGTAAATTCATTTCAAGATTTATTTTTTTTTGGTGATTTTCAAGCAAAAAACGACTTGTACATTTTTGCATTTTTGTGCCATATTTTAGGACTGTAGGTAAACCAGGGAGCTTACGGCACACCTCTTTTCCTCACTGGTAATTCTGCTTTAACATAGCATGGTGCCTTGGGTACAAAATTCCTAGTTGATCTGAGCATACGTTTACAGATCCGTATTGAAAGCATACATTTATTGATTAATATGTGAATGCACTGCACCACTGACCCTAGCCCTGTGAAACAAAGACTATTTGTGCAAAGGCATGGGAGATTTCTTGGGTATGCTGACTGTTTTCACTGATCATTCCAATGCAAATAAAAATTCAATTGCTATGTAATCTCACAGTTTCAACTCATAAAAACATAAAATTCTAAACCAAGAGCTTTTCTTGAGTTGTACCGTTAATAAAAGTGCAGTTTGCATAAAAATATCCTTTGCAGTTTCTCAAACGCAACAGATGGTTGTGGCTTCTCTTGAAAAATATGAAAACAATGTCATGTACTTCACAAACAGTCCATCCATAAGCTTGTGTTTCAAAAGACTATGATTAAAGACAATATATCTTCCAGCAGATTACCATGTGACTATGAAAGAGAAGTATGTAACATCAAATGAACTTTCACTTATCCCCAATTTCACCCCCAGTCATCATATATATCATAAAACATTGGTATCCCTGTATTACTTCACTTTTAATTTCTCCCAAAGGATGATCCAGTCCGTAGTAAACTCTTCTCTAAAATATAGAAACAGTCACATTTGGTTGAAACAGAACATTTGCACGCCAGACACAGAACGTGTTACACGTATACAGGGATTTTATCCACATGGTCATTTGATACTGAGGCAGTTTCACATTATTAATGTGGGGGTTTTTTTTACTTATTATTAGAAGTCTACTATTGAAGTACACAGCTCCAAGTCCTGCAGGGAATGTCACATATCCTCTAGATGTCTCTGGAGATTAATTCTGACAACTTTATAACTCTGAGCAGGATCCATTGTAAGGAGCCCAACATTATATTAGCATTATAACGGTTCTTCAGTATTTGCTCTGCTGGAAGGAACAAAGTACTTTTGCGCCTGCAGTCTGGACTCCAGGCTACCCTCCGCATGCACACTAAGCTGTTATTTTCTCTTAGGTGTGTTTCCATCCTGACATCGACCTCTGCATTTTTAGCAATAATATTTATTCCTGTTAACATTTTAGTTACTTGTAGCAACACGCTGTAGTTCTATAATATTCTTTGATATATCCGTATCACAAACCAATATTGGCAAAACATTGGGCAGAAGCTGCACGGCTGAACTTTCATTATGGGAATCTGGTTTACAAAGTTGCAAGTATCATTACTGATTTTTCAGTACCCTTAGCATTATTATACTAGTAACTCTAAAAATGTAAATGGACATACACTTTGGATTTAAACACTTTATTTTACTATGTTTGCCATTACAGTCATGGAAACAGGAAAGTCCCTTGTGATAATAGTTCTCCATAGTTTTCTAAGTGATTGTACCTTTGTTTCACAGCAATTTTTGCAGATGAAATCCAGGCTGCTACACGTACTAGTATACTGTTCCTCTGTATTGGACAAAGGCTAACTTATCCAAAACTCGCTGGTGTCCCTTCCATTTACTTCATCTGGCTTTGAAAAGGCATTTAGGAGGCAGGTCCCTAACGGCATGACTGCGTTTGCACGGCCTTTCCCATCTGAGGGAACAGCAACTGTGGAGTCGTGCAGTTTGAAAGCCGTACTTTGGCCAGACGGCAAACCCAAACTTAAATGGACATGTTTGCCTGAGAAGAACATACAGATCTGCACTTTTGTACGCTGGAAATGCTACAGAAAGATATTTGTTTGCAGGAACAAAAAATGGCACACCTTGTATCAAACAGCAATCTGTGCTTACTGAAAATAAGCCATCACTCGAGAGAAGCTCAACTGGTTTTCAATGCTTTTGGTCTTCAACAATTGGTAGTCACCTTCTTTTGTGATTTATGTCATTAAAAATACAGCATCAGGAATGAAAGTGACCAGCGTAAAACGACATGATAACAGAAAACAGCATACTGCCTTTGGCCAAGATAGAGCCAGAGCCTGCCTGGCACAGCATAGTGGTTAGTAGCTAATGTATAAACTTATTTGCTTAAAAGCAAATTAGCTTCATTGTAAAAACAGTGATTTTAGCAACCTTGGTGCTTCTCCTGAAGTGTAAGTAGAGAGAAAAGAAAGAATAAAAAAGACACCTTTTGATGAGAGATTATGTAGTCTCTACAATCGAGTAAATTTAGTTGCTGTTGCAGCAGAGGAATGTGATAGGAAATTTTACAGTTGAAGGAGAAATGTCACAGTATTTTGATAAGAGAGCGATGAACTTTTTTTCCCTCGTGCCATTATCAAGGCGAAGCGAACAAAATACATCATTTATAACCCACTGCTCTACCATTATCTCCTGGTGAGACACTTGTTTTAAAACACACAAGGACCTTTTTTCTCTAAGACTAAAGCTCTCTGTGAGGCTCAGTCTTCCTTTATAACCATGAAAGAAAGTTGACACTTGTGTGGGCCAAAGTTTCCAGGCAACCACACAAGGGCACTTATATACCCTCCAGGTCACCCCTCGTTCTGAAGTACAGAGGAAGCATATGAACAGTATATGTCCCTTTGATCACAGATACCATCTAAAACTGATGTGGAGAGAAAATCCTGCACTTTGGAAGAAAGGCACTACAGTCTCCTCAAAGCTTTTTCTTACCTAATATACCCGGAAAGTAAAGGTTAGCATGTTAGCGCAAAACTGCTAAAATATTTTTTCTCTTACTAGCTACAAAACACCACTGACTCTCTCCTGACACTTGGTACTCTTGCCTAGGTGTTCGTGCTCCCTGTTTGTTGTTTGTTTGGTTGGGTTTTTTTTAAATATTAATTTCCAATACAACAGCACGGTTGATTTACCATACAACGCTCATTCAGCAAACCTACACTCAAGCATGCCGTCGTGTATGAGCACCAGAACTGCGCACTAGAGAGCATTTAATAGTGGGGACTTCAAGTAGAGGCACATTTACAGACATATACAAAATTCCACAACACTTCCATATCAACATACTAACCCACAATGTAAACGGAAAACGAGAAACATACCCTTTTAATTTATGTTGAATCAGAGAGAAGATATTTGTAGTCAAAGTCTGGTGCTAATTAGTATAACCAAGGTCTGTTTTAGTAGAATTAAATGTCTGTTTGACTAGAATTAAATGTACGTGAGACTAAGTTGCCATATCAGAAGATAACAGGGTGCAATATTCTGGAGACCCCCTAATTAGTACTCACATATTTTATTTGTCCTGTAGCACGGAAGTCAGACTCAGACATAAGCAGCCAATATTTAACTTATTTCAGGAAAACAAATAAAAAGCTTGTTTCCAGAAATGGCAGATGAATTTACCGGACCCCCTCAAGTTATTCTGCTACTCCTACACGCAATGTGTTTAACGGCTCAAATGGTTTGTCTTGACTGTTAATGCTAATGCATCTGATGAGTCAATGGGGAAAAAGACACATTATGTGAACAACAAGGAGAACTCTCATAGGAAAATAAAATGGAAAGTTATTCGTTTACGTTGAAATGTACCACATTTCATTCTAACAAAAAATGAAGAAAATCCCAAGAGATAAGTCTAATTATAATAAAAGTGACTGTTTCAAGATCATTTTTAGATGCATAAAGACAGGAGATATGTTTATGTAAATACTTACCAAAATATTGCAGCAGATGATAGAACCTGAATTAATTGTCACCTTAAGTTTCAGCTGCATAAGTAAAAAGTGAGGAGGAAAGATACAGATTTTGAACTATTTATCAAACTTTTCATCTGGAGACGGGTATTCACAAAAACCTATATGAAAAAAACCCAAAGTAAAGTAAAATAGAACACTTATTTCTATTTTCTTATTTCTTATTCCTTTCTACTTAAATTAAAAGGGACAGCCATGGTTCTTCAAGTTTTTGCTGATATTTCCATTCTTTCGGGAACTTTCCAAAAATCCTGAACATTTTCACTGAGATGAAATTTCAACCAAATCATTGCCTGCATGCAAAAGCACAGATCATAACTAAATTATAAAACTTAAGAAATAATTTAATAAGGTGAATATAGTATGCTGTATAAACATTTTTGTTCCCCATTTTGCGACCAAAAAAATTAGAAAAAAAATTTATATTAAATATAAGACATTTCAAATGTTTTGCTAAATTGCATAATATTTCTCCTCATGTTGTAGAAACACTGTCGGATTCATTCAGATGGACAGGTGCTTGCAGCGAGAAAGAATATTTAGAAGGTAAGCCATTCAGGATTCTGAATGAAATGAATATAGCGATATATTCTTTCAAAGCTTTAATATAAGACCTATGATTTAATTGCCACACTCCAAAGCTGGTGGGCAGGTCAGTCTATTACCCAGCTCTTATATTTAACTTTGGTGGAGAATGGTTGGTCTAAGAGTCTCTCAAAACAGGATGATAAGTTAATTTCACAGTTATCACAATATAACATATGATATTAGGTGGTAGCGACATGATAACTCCACTGGAAACAATGGTAATTACATAGTAAATCGTGTCAATGATACTGCATTATCTCCTAACTGTTCAATTAACTCGTGTCACCACCGCATACTATGTTTAGAAAGTTGCTGATGCAATATTTCCGTACCATAATTGCAAAGATAGTTGAAGAAGATAGCACCCTATAATTTTAGAAAGTTTCTAATATCATTTGGTGAAACTATTTCTACTATGAAAAACAAACAAACACCGAAGTGAAAAATGAGACCTAAAAACCTGGAAGTTACCACCTGAAATGGAAACAGGTTGACAAGACTGTCATCAAACAAACTACTTTTTCTTCTTTCACGCATGGAATGAGACATTATTTCATAAATCAAATTCCAATCGATACTCATTCACCTCATCAAATGGTAAGGGCCCTCACAGCCATCATTAAAACAATTAGAAATTTAACCCCTGCTGAAAAAAGGTAACTTTTCCTGTGCTGCGCAGGTAGTCTGATAAATGTAGATTACTTTATAGTAGGGGAATATGCTTAAACTATAAAATAGCAGAAGGATGGGGAAAAAAATGAGCTTTTCCAACTCACTCAAAATGCTGCACTTCTACCAGCGACACAACTGGCCTTCTCATTTTCACTCATACAAATCAAAAGTCCAGTGAGGTGACAGGAATTACTCAGACATAAAATGGAATAAAATGCTGCCAGGAAACACACAGGCCTATTTATCTTGTTATTGCCTTTAAATATTCAAGACTGCAGGATAAGATTGTTCTCTTCGAATGGTGTCCTGTTCTGTTCATCCATACACCACTGCTTTGTAGTTCAACAACTTTATTCTTAACCACTATTTTTGTGAGCACAGAATTAAATCATCAGCTGGTACAAATCAGAGTTACAGCCAGCTCAAAGCCAAGGCAGATGAAAGGCGTTATGCTGATTTACATCATCTTAAAATCTTGCTCAGCAATAGTCCTTTCTACGAAAGAAATGTCGAGTATCTCTGAATCAATCCCTAAATACCAACCAACAGAATGGTCTAAAAATCTGTCTATGATAAGGGTGCTTTGGGACACCGGCACCCAAGAGACAAGGAAAATTCTGAAAATGTCCTGGAGTATCTTCAGCAGGAGACTTGTGGCAATTAAAGCACACTTTAGTCTATAAAGCAACGTTTACCTGCAACAGAAACACTTCTGAAGCATGAAGTTGTTTTTGTTGTATTTTTCAATTTTCCTTTGTGACAATGCTATTTCATACAGCTTGTTTAGATTTAGAGCACCTCTTTCAAGGACAACTCCACCTACTTTTTCATCTCTGCTCATACCAGTTTTGTGGTTATAAGCATACAAAGGAATCTGCATGATTTTAGTGCATGACTCATTTCCAGCAAATCAACACACACACTTTCAATTTGTTATGCATGAGAGATGTGGAGGACAAAATAAGCAAAATAATGTAAGTATTGTATCCAAATCATAACTGAAGTTAAACTCTAATTTTAACTCACAGACTGTACAGTGAATTCACAAATACCAAGGAGGAGTTTAAAGGCATCAGACCACAGGACACAGATGTGTCCTCGGCTGTCCTAAGCATGTACCGCATAACTGTCATCTGCAGCGGCCAACCTGTGGGCCCGAGGTGTGACCTTCCTTCTCCTAGCCCCCAAAAGACACTCCGAATCTCCTGAGCATGGCCCTGCCTGACTGCTGCCTCTGAGGTTATGGATGTCACAATTGGAAACTAAATTATCGGCAAATAAGGAAATAAAACAAAAACCACAAAGTTCAAACTCAGTCCAAACCTGAGGTTTGGTCTTACAAATTTACCTTACCTTACAAAGGTAAGGTAAAAATTCCTCAGAACTCAATCTCTTTTGTGCTAATTAAGCATTTGAATTTACGTCGTTTCTGGTCTTATACCTATTGAGTCACAGAATAAGCGTACAAGTGCAAAAGCAAGAAAAGAGTCATCAGCGAGAGTAAATACATCAAAGAAAAACAAAACAAAAAATTCCCCCCAAAATTATAAATAATTTAGTAAGTTACGCTAAAAAAATTCTGCACATAACAACAAGGAAAAAAGAAACCAGGTGCATTTTCCATTTCTAAGAGCAAAACAGTGCAGTAGGAGGACTTCACTCTTTTAATGCATTTATATTTCTCCATTTGGCAAAAGTCTCACAATATAGACAGTTAGTTCAACTTTCTGGAAGCAGTCTGAATTATAAACCCACAAATCAAACAACCATCATGTGGTTCACTCTGTTACCAACTTCTGCAACTAGCGTAACAGATAATAGCAAAGCTGAAATTAAAAAAAAAAAAAAAAGGTTGTTTTGGTTGTTTGGGGGGGTGGATTTTGGCTTTACCGTCTTCCAGCATCCTCCATAGAACTTTTGATAAACAAGACATTTCTTTCGAATCAGATATCCATTATCAATTTGGACAGAGAGCGTCTGAACCAGTATTATCTGCAAATGATTTATGAGGGCAGGTATTTCTCTACCTGAACGTTTTAGTGAAACCATAAATATCAGTAGAGACAGAGGCTGGGATTCAAAGAAAAAGCCTTGAAAAATATTTTATATGGGAAGATACTTCCATCTGATGAAAATTTTAATTCACCATTTATGTATTTTTAAAGAATTTTCACGTTAGCCAGATATCTCCTCCTTTCTTACTGCTCTTTTAAACATATTTACTATAAATAATTACCTATTAATAAAACCTACTGAACTAAGCCAACCGATGTCTTCCCATTGGCTTCAACTAAGAACGCATCTGAGTCCGAAACATTATTCAGAAGAAAAGAATGCATTCAGTACAGCATTGTAAGACCAGCATTTTAAATTCTTCATGAAGAATATCCTCAAAAATCCTCAGAGAAGCAGTATCCCCTTGTCTGTTATGTAACCTGCAACACATGGAGTGTCAAAAAGGCATTTACCTTTGGGAGTCATCCGTCTCCCCCTCTCTAAAATGGTGTCAGCAATTCTTTCTCCTGAATGGAGAAGGATGGTTTTATGCAGCAGCTCTATGGGGGTTACCTACCTCAGGGAGGACTAGGTATACCCAGCTCCTTTGGCCTCCTCTTCCAGACTCAGCTTGTTCAGACCTTGACATTATATTGGAAGCACCACAAAGCATTATTAATACCAAAAATCAAAACCAGTTTAATGACCCATTTTGATTTATATTAGTTTATTAAGAATTTCCAACATAGTCTATTTTATGAAAAAGATGAAAAAAAAAAACGCCTGTTCTCTGTGTAATTGATTTTTTAATAGTTAATTTCATCTTCTAGATATCTAAGTTTTTCTGAGTTTCTTTTTTACCCTTTCCTTATTTCTACCCGGTTTATTATGTCTATTTACTTATTTCTCATTTATTATTAGTTGGATCAAAAATACGTTTCTATAAATCACAATTGAAAAAATCCTCTTTTCTAGTACTGCAAATGTCTTCAGCCAAAGCTAATGTTATGGAAAAGCATGTACCTACTAAAATCCAATTGTTAAAATAGAAACTTACATACGTACATTTCAATACACTACCTTCATTAGGAAATGTAGATACTTACCTAACAGTCAACTAGGATGTACCTGTGCTGGATTATACTCTGTATTTACAGTTCTACTAATGTATATATTAGCTGTGTTTTCCACCAGAAGATTTCAAAGTGTCGGAAACATAAAAGCAAAGAAAGCATCACATCTTCCTATTTAAGATATGAAGGTAATATTAGCCTTCTTTCACAGTTAATAAAAACAATGTATTAAACCTAACTGAAAGTCTCTCAGTTTTGTGCAGCTCAGGTTGGGCTTGACTTTAGAACGTGACTTCCAGTGTGTTTCTCGTTCACAGTGAAGCCCTTTACCTGTGAAGACCAGGTCCAAGACACCCAGAGCAGGGCATCAAAAAATCAAGGTCAAATTTTAGGCATCAGGGAGCTGGCCGGTGTCACCGAGGAAGTAACTCAGTATTCTCAGTTTTTATATTATGCATTTATGACTCCAAACCCATCTCTTTTATACACCATCCATTTTGAAAACTGAAGAGAATAGAGAGTTGTGTTAGTTTTGTGTAACACAAAATTCATAGCTGTAATGTGTTTATGATTTCTTTGCTTGTATTATAAGTGCTCTATTTAGCTATGGTAACACAACGCTATTGCCCAAGCAACCCAGGGAAACAAGTTTCACCATGGCAAAGACCCCATTAGGAAGAACCGCAAGACCTAACTGAGATTTTCGTCCTCACATTTATTGTGTGAGGGAACATACATGGCACCCGCTCTACTGGTTGTAGAAGAGTTGACGAAAGGCAGAAGAGGAGCCCACAAGCCTTTCACGCCCTGTTTTAGCTCATCACAGAATGGTGTGTTCATCTCAGAGACTCTAAATCCTTCCTGTCAAAATATAAAGGGTTCAGCCAGGGCTGGTAATCCAGCGCAAGGAAGAGAAGGAGGGAGAAATTAAATGACCAAGAACCGCTGCAATAAGGGTGTAAAGGAAATAGGAGGCTGCCACTGCAGTGGAGCTGCACAGAAATACTTAGAACATCCTGCAAGTAGCCATTTGGAAACATTGTGATGAAAAAATGCTACATTTTATTAATATATGGTTAGGCCATAACATAAATACATAAAATAAACCACAGGAGTTGCCAGGAAAAAAATATTCTCTGTGTACAGCTACAAATAACCATATTTACAATTGATGGGTTTTGCATAACACTATAAAACAGATATTATGATAGAGGATTTTAGTAATATAGTTGCTAGAGTGAACAAGAAAACCATTTTCCGTCAAATTACAGCCTCCTTCCCCCTAAAAAGTATCTGACTAAAGCACAGATAATGTAAAGTTCAGCTATCAAAAATGGCTTCATTAAGAACTTTAATGAAGCACATGGGAGCCATTTATTGACTCCTCAACTATTAAGACATAGCATTATTACTGCTTTAATAGTATTTCCATTTTCATTTAGGAAATAACTAATCAAGGGATCAATGTACCAAAGACTTTATTTTCTCTCCCATGGGTCACTGAAAGTACATTTTTTAAAATGCAAAAAACGTAAAGGCAATTCCCCCCAGTGCCATATCACATAAGCAATTTAAAGAAATAACAAGGAATGCTAAAGGTCAATGGCTCCCGATCTAAGCCATGTTATAAAACAAATGAAAATTGTTCGTGGTAATTCTACCTTTCTGGTGGAAGTAAGAGATCGCTTTCACATCAAAGAGGCTTACCTCCAAAGTATGCAAAGCACCTCCACCCTGACCTGCTGTCAACCTGTGAGACATTTCTATTTCTCAGCCTCACTTAGAATGCAAACTACTGTTTTCCTGGTAGTTCTCACAGCTCCACTTCCTCTGAGGTACAGATGTGTAGCCAAAGAACCCAATCAGATAACACCCATTTACATATTTATAAAGTCTCCTGTAAAATCTCGTATCAATTGTTGCCACTATATATAGCCCTTTCAAAGTATCTTGTGGGCACAAGCGCTCCACTGCACTGCTCCCTTCAGGAGTCCAGATATATCGTATAATGTGATTTCAATGTAAATGTGGCCCATCACACAATCATACCACTTCACAAACTCTTTTCTGCTGGGGTAGCTTAAATCTAAACACACTCAAGCAGCTTGCTGCACTGGAGCAAGATTTCCTCCACATAAAAAAAGTCAAAACCCCCAACACAACAATGCCAAGGAAAAAAAAATCTGAACATTTTCTGCAGAAAGATGGGCCGTCTCCAAATCCTTGTGCCCTATCAGACAAATTAAAGTAAATCAAGCATGAAATGAAGCAGAAGAGCCCCGAGATAAGGCTCCTTTAAGTCGTTTACAGATTAGGATAGAGAGAGGTGCATCTGGTCTCTGGCAGTGAAGGAGGCCAGTTTCTCATCTCACAATAGCAGCCTGTGTATAGGATTACCTTACCTTGTCACTGACAAGGGAAAAAGCGCCTGCAAAATGTCTCTAACTAACTTCCTAATGTTCCCAGCTAAGTTCTCTTATTAAAGTATTAACTGTTACAATGATAGAAATAAATTTTGATAAAACAAAATAAAAACAGACACTAGTCTGATTTATGAGCTGGTCAAACGCTGATAAACTGGAGGCTCTGCTACCAGCAGATGAGCCTCTTCGCTTATCAGTCAGGATTTCACTGCTAGAGACAGCAGATAACTTTCCAACTGGAATTAGTGATTCAGTGAACTGTGTGTTACTGGTCAGACTGGTGCTCTAGCAGCACCTAAAAGGGCCTCTTGCGTTATCAGATGGGATTTTGCGCCGCATGTGGTGAGACATTTCCCTGCTGGAAGCGATGGCCGAGCTCAGAGGCCTGCACAGCTAATGGTTAAACTGGTGCTCCCGCCGCAGCAAACCAGCCTCTCTCCTCTTATCAGCTGCCATTCAGCTTCTACAAATTGGCGGCCTTCCTTCCTCCCTTCCTTCCTCCTGCAGGAAGACGTGTCACCCGCTTCTGTTTCTCCCTGGTGGCCCCTTTACCCCAACCCAGCAGCCCGGGACACCGGCGGGACTCGGGCAGGTGACACTCCTCCCACGGAGCTCACCGGGCACTGGGAGGGCTGGGGAAGGCTGCCCCAGGTTTGTAGGGGGGAGGCAGTCGTGACAGTCTCTCCATTTCCAAACACCTCAACCCCACCGTGCTCCACACCTGGTAGTTTGGGTAGGAACACACCGCTTCATGACATGGCTCCAGATGTAACCCTGGTTTTGCCATTGTGTGCTGTCCTACAAATGCAATGATCACTCTGGGTGCAAAGACATGTCCTAGGCCTTAAACAAAAGAAAGTAGGGGCTCTCTAGGAATGCCAGCAGTAATCAAACACACTTATTTAATAAGAAGAAAGCAGGCAGATGCAAGATATCACATACTTAGAGCTGGAAGTGTACAAATCCTTCTTCAAAAGAAATGAAGTAACAAATCAACTTCTAATTACGTGTGCTTTAAAATTTCCATGTTGTAGTTCTCTTTGTGAATAATGGAAAAATACACAAGATGTATTTTTGTGTACAAAAATACAGAGTCTGGATACCAAAACAACACTATAAAAAAAGAAAAAAAAATGCTTCACTCCTTAAAGACATCTTACATCACCTATTCTTAAAGAATAAAGACCTATAGGCTCTCTAATTCCAGTGACAACGTATGTACCGTGTTCCGAGGGTGAAAATATGTAGTATAATGCCTTTTAATTTACTCTAGAATGAAGAAAAAATTCCCACCATTATAGTAGCATAAAGTAGTACTACATCAAGATAGCACTAATTTACCCTCAAAGCTCTAAGGAAAGAGTGTACATGCACCTTTATTTGCTAAATGAGAATATTTTAAAATAGACCTGCGTTTTCGTTCTTGATACACAAAGAATGAGGCAGAAATGACCCAGAAAGCAGAGTATAATTTTACTGAACTAATCCAGAAAGAATGTAGGGCAGGATAGCAGGAAGTATGAAATTGTCCTTCAGGCCTTAACTGCCAGCCCCTACATCGATGGTGCTTCAGGAAATCTTTCTAAATGTATGAAAAAAGGAAGGCAGAAGGCACTGCGCCTCACCTCAGAGCACTTCTTCCACCAGCCGTTCGCATCACACTGAACCCCTTGCACTCTTCCTGCACCTTTTGGATATTTGTGAGAGTATCTCCAGCTCCACACAATGTTCAACCCAACCAGAGACAGGTCCTGCCCCTCCTAGTCCTGCTCTCGGACTCCTCTGAAGTGGTGATAACCCCTCGCTTGCCGTGTATGCCGCACACGCTATAAAGTTTTGAGGATCGGGGGGGTTTATTTTCCTTCTGAAGGCTATTCCTCTGACTTTTCATTAGCCACGCACTGCCGGCACTCGCTGCTATGAAAATGAAAAATGTGCCATATTAACACCCGAAGATCTCACGAAGTAACTGTAAGTGTTAAAAACAGGACAGGTGGATGAAATTATGCATGGAAACACTCCCACAGGAGGCACCTTTTATCCTTTGAAGAGACTGTCTGGGCAAGGGAAAGGCAAACGAAATTTCTTTCCTCCCTAACTGTCAAGACTAATTTCATCCGCACTTGCAACCACAACCCCTCCTTCCCGATGAGAGAGATGAATTTCTGTTTATATGTTAAAAATAATGCCAGTTCTCTTTTCCCTCCCTCTTACTTACCTTTTAAAATATACGCTGCAAAATTGCATCAGTGCAATACCTTATGCTGACACATATGATGAAAACATGATGAAAAATTATAAGCGAGTGTCTTATTCTGTCTGCATTTAATATGAATGAATGATCCAAAAGGCAGAAGTATCCAAGCTCTCTGTGTGAGATTAACACATCTGATTTGCAGCTGCTGCTCTTTTTGGAGGCATACGCCAGTGAAATGTGAAGGCACCGTAAAACATGAATGTGATCTACTCATGTTTTGCACTCATTTATTTACATTTTTGCTGTTTGCACAAATCTACAAAGGGTATGGGGCAAAGGAAGAACAAGGTATTTATATTTGTACCCCAAAATTATTCTCAGTGAACTGAGGTAAGGCAATTCTCTTCTGTGCAGAGAACTGATATATTGACACATCTGTGACCAATTGATGGTATCTAACAAGCACTCACTCACTGCTTGCTGCTTTCAAATAATAAAGTAACTTAAATTACGCCAAAAAGAAAAGGGGGCACGATTTATTTTCCTGTTTATTAATAGTATGAGAAGGTAACATGTTTACATGATATTTACACTGCTCCTATTTTTGTAGCAGACTCATAAAAATCTTAGGACAAATTTTTGTTATCTCGTTGTATCAGAAAGATTCAAAACTGTTTCACACTACACTAAAAGTGCAAATATTTGATCCATAAAAGAAAATTTACTTTTTATTCAATAATGTGCTATACTATGTAACTCAATTTTGCATAAATTCCTTTAAAAGCTGTGACTGCTGGCATTTCCAAAAACATTCCAAAGTTGACGGTCCTTCTGCACTACACATGCAAAACAGATTCCTTGAGCTGTGTACAACCTAGTACACGATGCTGTTACAATAAATGATATGGATATTAATGACATTAAATGATAATAAGTGACAACTGTATGAAATCACTTCTTATTAATTACAGTGCTGATTAACCGCTATTCAGGTTCTTGTTAAAAAAAACAAAGGAGCTGCAGCAGTTCTAGTTTCATCAGTAGTTTTGATGATCTTTACTAGTTCGCTATTGACACTGTGGTAAATAATAAAACATAATACGTCCCTACTTAGGTATAAATGCAATATGATAAATGGCATTCTAGTCTGATGGCCTCTATCAACAAACCAACAACAGCATTATACGGTTTTCCAATTTTTACCATGAAATAGACCTTTGACCACCACCATCGTTTTAAATTCTTTTTCTGTTCTGTTCTCATAATATTCAAAAGCAACGAGGAAGGTTTCAGAATGCTCATGGATCTCATACACGAAAACAAACTCCACAGATTAATGGCTTCAAAAAATACAAAATGGTGCTGTACTTTCCATTTTATGAGCATATTACCTAGTGCAAAACTTCTGATGGAGAGATCCTCAAAGCCACGGGGATCTGCAACGCAAACATAAATTTTATCTGATAATCTAGTACACTAAAGGAAGATCTATGCTAGTTACACCGGCCGTCAAGATGACGCCGACATTGAATTTTCTGTAATCAGCATAGTGCAAGCGAGCGACGTGATGCAGTCAGTGTTATACCCAACCATGCTGACTCCTAGTTTCAACAGGCAGGTACGTGTTTACAGACAGGTCAGTTACGGGTCATTGTCAAGACGAGTGAAGAGCAAGACTTGAGATCACACTTCAGGGTCCACAAGATGCCATATACACTTCTACTTCACTATAGCACTTAAGGCAGAACTCATTTTCAAGTATGTACCTCTAACCTATTATGAAACAATTTAATGATTTAGCCAGTCTAACTAGAGTCCATTTTAACCCTACAGAAATTTTGCTATTCCTTAACATCTTATTAGAGCTCCAGCCAATATTCAGACACTTAAGACTTGAACTATTAAAAGTCAAGCTTAATTTCATTTATTTATACAGTAAAGCAGATTTAAACTGACTCATGCACTTCCAAACAAAAACAACACAGGGGAGGACAACCGAATGATTATACATTGAATATTTTTACAATACCTTACAACATCCATATTTTATCTGAAATGTGGTATTATTTTCATAACAGGCTTAGGTTATGATTTTAAACAGGATTTGACATATTTAAAGTAGAACCGTAAAATAGTCACGGTGCACTGGACTCTGTTCCTTTACTGCAGATCTGATTTCATTGAAGCAAAACTGGTCCAAATAAGAGATCTTCGAAGACCACAAACTGCTATCAGCACTTCTAATAGACTAAGTGTGTGCAGGATGATCAACTTCGATAGACTATGTAAACTCATACATTTAAATCGGCAACACATGCTGCAACTTTAGAGAAGGCAGAATTTTTGCCCTAGGTTGTCCGTCTTAAGTTCTCGTGCCAGAGTGACAACTGGGTGTTACCACTCTGAATGTATGTCTACTTTGTATGTTCTTTGTGTCGGACAGAAGTAATTGAGGTAGCATGAACATGAAGCGTCCTAAGTTGCAGAAATAGTCTAATTGGGGCATCACAGAGCATACAGGTTAAGTTAGCCTTACAGGGCTAAATGATGTTGCACATAAACAGGCTCTCCTAACCAAGTTAGCTCAGTAAAATCTAGCTCAGGTTTCTCTTCACTGCAGTACACACCAGAGATACCTCAAAAAGGAAAAAAAAAATACTAATGATGATTTCCTGGAGAACTTGTTTGGTTTGTTTAACTGTGAGACTCTATTAAAAGCTGAAAATTCATCCTCACTGGAGATGGCATAGAATTAAAAATATATCCTGCCCAGGAACATAGCGAGCAAGAATGTAAATTCCTGTTGAACTCGATTTCCTCATTTTTCCAATAAGTTTTTTTTGTTGTTGTTGTTGTTGTTTTGATGTGGGGTGGTTTGTGGTTTTTTTTTTCCTTTTTACTAACTTAGGCACACCTAACTACATTAAAACCATTGTTATTTAGCTAAACAATAGTTCTTCTTCCCCAATCAAATTTCTCTATGTGTACTCTGATTAAGTTTCAAGTACAGACAGTCTAATGCAAAGCAGCTTAGAGAACCGATTATCAGAAAGACATAGGAAGACTCACGCAGGTAAAATGACAGATTATTATGAACATCCAGGAAGGCACGCTTTTAACTGCTGTCGTCCAAGACCCTCTTAAGCTGATTTGAGACATGACCATATACCCCACTAGTGCTTCCATATATTTTTCATACTAGGCATAATAAATGAACTTTTCTGTTAAAACAGAACTCATTCAACGTCTTCGCAAACCTGAATCTAGGCTAAAGATAAATAGGGCTGAAGACAGCCCATCAGCCTAGAATTCAGGATAGAAACGGATAGAAACAGACAGAAACAAGGAACAAACAAGGCACTCCATGCCACTGTCAGTAGAAGCATTAAACTGTATTTCTGTTCAAATAAAACAATACATAAACTAAATAAAATGAAGAACGGAACCCTTAAATGTTCAGCTGCTCTCTCAACAGCGTCTATAATAACTCTTAAAAAGCACAATAACCAGTATTATTATGTTAAGCAGTACCTATTCATACAGCAGCATACAGTGCTTCCCTCCACAAGCTCACGATCCCATAAACACTTGAAAAACCTAGGAATACTTGTTTTAAGAGACCTACAAATGTAGTCAAGTGTTCTTGTCTATATATGCTTGCAGCACTGCAGCCATTTCTAAGAGGGGTGTGTCTAAAATTTATCATGGAACTATTGTTTGTCAAAAATTGTTGGCTATTTTCACTTCCAAGGTACAAGTGCATTTCCCTCCCACCTCTTTCTTGCATGGATCAGTAAAACAGATTGTCTCGTTTTCTCTCTTTGCACAGATTGCATATTTAATGCCAATCAGTTTACTAATTACTCCAAAGCTAAAATGAAACCTATATTTATACAGGTACATGAAGGTTCATTTATTCCTTGCTCTCAGTGCTCTGACACGAAGTAGGGTAAATGGGGGAGCAGTGTAAGGGGGAAGAAATCTTCAAAAATGGTTTGGTTCCAAATACTCTAATTCCCATCAGAAGCATACAACTACTTTATCTTTCTTCTTTTGCCATTAATTACGAATAAATTCATCTTTCTCTTATGAAGCCTGAAGTTTGTTGTTGTTGTTGTTAGATGAGTTGCATTCAAACTCCAACAAAAAAGATGAAGCCAACATTGAAATTCATCTCACAGTCCAGAATTTACTTAACGGCCAGCCTGTGCGCTGTGATAAACGGAATGATGATCCGGCAACATGTCTTTATCCATGGTTTGCTTTAATTAACGCCGGCTTGTTTGTTGAAAAGATGATTAATATGCCAATGAAAATTGCATAATTGAATACCACAACACTGGCACAATCAGAAAGACACATGCAGTTTTTTGATTAACATTTATTATTATTATTATTATTATTGTGTGTTTTAATGTACTCTTCTCACTATGAAATGATGCAGTTTTTGACCGAGAGGTGAGAAAAAGCCAGGTTAAGTGCAGGATCTTCCGTGGGCAAGAAAAATGATATGATGCATTTAATCATGCAGAAATAGTTCCTTGGTCAAGCAGCCATTTTTCCAAACTCAAAGTAGAAGAAAAACCACCTCAGAAAATGAAAACACAGGAAAAATAACAAGCTATAACAGAAAGCATAAACACAAAAAAAACCCAAAAATACAAATGGCAATGACCGTACGATGAAAAGTATGAAAAATCCAGTGTATCAGAGGAAAGAATTTTTAAGCAACAGAAATCATAAGGAACTTTTACTCTAGAAGGACCAATGTATTACACTAACAAAGCACTAAAACCAGGAAAACTAAAGTACAATCCTTCTCCAGAACTTCACCTGAACGAATGTCCTAACTGCAATTTGTTAACATAGTCATCTGGTTAAATCCATGTTATGACTGGCACAACAGGTATGGACTAGGTTTTATTTTATCTACACCATTTATTTGTTTGGTTTTCCTCTATTTACTGATCCTTACTGTCCAACTTAAGGCAAAGCGTCTGACACTGTCCCGCACGACATTCTGGTCTGTAAATTGGAAAAGCATGGATTTGATGGATGGACCACTCGGTGGATAAGGAACTGGCTAGATGGCTGCACTCAAACAGTTGCAGTCAATGGCTCAATGTCCACATGGAAACCAGTGATGAGTGGCGTTCCTCAGGGGTCAGTACTGGAACCAGTGCTGTTTAACATCTTTGACGGTGACACGGACCGTGCGATGGAGTGCACCCTCAGCAAGTTTGCCAATGACACCAAGCTGTGTGGCACGGTCGACACCTGGAGGGAAGGGATGCCATCCAGAGGGACCTTGACAGGCTTGAACGTCATGAAGTTCAACCAGACCAAGTGCAAGGTCCTGCACCTGGGTCATGGCAATCCCAGGCACAAATACAGGTTGGGTGGAGAATGGCTTGAGAGCAGCCCTGAGGAGAAGGACTTGGGGGTGCTGGTGGACAAGAAGCTCAACATGAGCTGGCAATGTGCACTTGCAGCCCAGAAAGCCAACCGCATCCTGGGCTGCATCAAAAGAAGCGTGGCAGCAGGTCAAGGGAGATGATTCTACCCCTCTACTCCAGTCTGGTGAGACCCCACCTGGAGTACGGTGTCCAGCTCTGGAGTCCTCAACACAAGAAGGACACGGACCTGTTGCAACAGGTCCGTGGAGGGCCACGAAGATGATCAGAGGGCTGAAGAACCTCTGCTATGAGGACAGGCTGAGAGAGTTGGGGCTGTTCAGCCTGGAGAAGAGAAGGTTCCGAGGAGACCTCATAGCAGCCTTCCAGTACCTAAAGGGGGCCTACAGGAAGGACGGGGAGGGACTCTTGATCAGGCAGTGGAGCGATAGGACAAGGGCTAACAAATTTAAACTGAAAGAGGGTAGATTTAGATTAGGTATTAGGAAGAATTTTTTCACTGTGAGGGTGGTGAGGCACTGGATCAGGTTGCCCAGGGAGGCTGTGGATGCCCCATCCCTGGAAGTGTTCAAGGCCAGGCTGGATGGGGCTTTGAGCAGCCTGGTCTAGTGGGAGGTGTCTCTGCCCGTGGCAGGGGGTTGGAATTAGATGATCTTTAAGGTTCCTCCCAACCCGAACCATTCTATGATTCTGTGATTCTATGAAATGTTAATGTTAATTAACACCAATTCTCATGCAAAGACTAACTTTTAAGGGGCAGGAAGATCCCTTCTCTTTACACAACTGAATTCAGACTTGCATACCAATTCAATGGGATATATAATAGTTCTGTAAATACCTTGGCTATTTTGGAAATAAGCTAATAGTAAAACTGACAATTTTTGAGCTAAAGTAAGCCAGAAATCTTTCCAGAGTTCTCCCCTAAAATTAGCATCTACATACTGACTTCATACTTTCTTCAGCACTTTAAGCAGGCACAAGAATTTTCTGATAACTGAAGTTCCATTATTTAGATTAATAAACACTTGCACTGGATAACACAAAGCAAATACTGCTGCACCTTTACTATAATCAAATAAAACAGCAAGGAAAGATTCCCACTTATTTCTTTCTATAAAAAAAGCAGCACAAGAAGTAAGATTTCTGCAAGAATTGCTTTTCAAGGATCCTCTCACATTGTCCTTAGATGGATAAGGGGAAAACGGAAGGAGGAAAACCTCCCACAGGAAAGGACTGTGTGCTCCAACTGCCACCTTTAATGACCTCTGTGGGTCTAAGGTGGCCACTGTAGGTACCGCGTGCCTCCCAACAATCCCCAGGTCACGCCTGATCCTGAGCACAAGTAGTGAGAGCTCAGCTGAGTAGTAAGCACAGCCTGGAAAAGCATGACTGTGCTGCGAGAGAAGGACATCCATCCTCCTGCTTCATCTTCCAAGGCCATTTTTTCTCCTCTGGGCTCCAAGCATAGTCGCCTCAATATTTCATTTTGAAATGAATATATTTTTTAAGAAAGATCCTTCATAAGCACATTGGAGGCACACAAAACTCACAGGGTTTCTATGCAAGAGGCCCAGCAAAGGCATCTCCCAGTTTACCTGTACCTTTGGGAGACACTGATTTTCCAGTCCGCAGTTTAGCTTAGAGGTGATTTAAGCACCTGAAGGCCCATGTTTGCAACTTAGTATTCAGAAAATACTGGCAGGGGAAACAAGACGAAGTTTTTGTTTTTGAAGAGCCACAAAGGAGCTACAGGAGTCACTCATGTATTTCCTCACCCTGCCCTTCATAGTGTAACTAGAAAAGGCCCTTATATGCGGGACTTCAGAACTAAAAAAAACGACAAACTATCATATTAATTAAGGGCAGAGAATTATAGCTACTGAAAGCCTGTCCAGATTAAAAAAAAAACAATTCACTTGGGAAATATTTGATGGCGAAAAGGTACATTATAAAAGAAAGGATATGACAAAAAATATTTGATCAAATTCCAAACGAGTTAAAGAATAGAAGATCCGAACTGAAGAAAAGTTCTTTCTTAACCATTAGTCCCTGATAATAGGAATCATTGAGGAAATCCTCCATCTTTCAAGGAAAGTAGTATTTCTCAGGGGCATGATCTAGGAAACAGAGAAGCAGCTGGAAGTGCTGAGGCCCCCAGCCCTGCGCAGCATCTAAACCAGGATGAACTCAGCTCTATCCAAAAAGCTGCCAGGGAAAATACTACATTGTCCACCACGGGGACTCACAAACAGATCAATCTTTTCAATTTCTCTGATATTCTAATTATGAAACTTGACTGTTTTCTAAACATATTCAAGTTGTGTCATCAGCAGATCCAAACTTTCAGTTATAATAAATACCACTGTTCATACTACTTTGTGCAGACCGTGCCTGCTGTCCTGGACCTCTGTACGCATAAATTTAACACTTTTCTTTCCTAAAATTTCTTATTAAATATGTATATAAAAAAAACTTAACAATGTTCAGCTCTACAGCTATGAAGTTTAAGTTTCATTTCGCTGACTTTTAATTTACCTTACTTTTGAAGTAAGTAAAATATTTTACCTTTTTAGTTCTCAGAGTTCTTCCTAAGTACTGTAAGCCTTCTGTAGGGTTGCAAAAGAAGTAAGTAGGTGTGATAAGCCAGAGGTATGTAAAAGTATGAACAGCAAGTGTAGTAATAAACATTCCTCCTTCTTATACTTAAGGAATCAGAGATCACCAAACGAAACAATCAAACAGAAGATTTAAAATGCACCAAAAGAAGGTTATTTTTCTACCCAACACCAGGGCAAGAGTGTGAAGGCCAAAGTTATAGCAATAACAGCAATGCATACAAGAAAAGTTCAAGATTATTGAATGTGAATGTAAATGTAAAGATATGACTTCTGATCAAGGAAGCTGCAGAGTGCAGAATACCAGAAGATAGACAGGTGTAACAGGGGAAATACCACGGACTGCCATGTGCTTACCGTCTTTCCCAATTTATCCATTACTGGCCACAGCCACAGAGAGATCCCGTTCTAAATAGTTCACGACTGCCCAGTACAGCCTCAAGACATTTCTTATGCAAATTCAATGTACTAGACATTTTAACATTTTCCACAAATTTGTCTTCTAAACCCTCCAATCACTATTATTCTTTTTCCCTGATATTTTTAAAATTTGTCAGTATTTTTCTGCTATTGAGACACATAAAACCTAGAATGCAACTGCTTCCGTCTCATTCCAATGTCAGATTTTAATTCCTGAGTAGGTTTTGGACAACCAAAAGAAACATACATTTTTTTCCTAGAAGTTTCCAAAACTCTCTCTCTCAACTTCCTATTATTTTAATAATCTTATTCAAATAATTAATGAAGTTATTAAGACAAAGAAATATAACCTTACCAAGAACAGATCTCTTTACATCACTGCCAGATGGTGCCCTAAAAATTCAATACTCTTATTATTTTATGAAAACCTTTTGTTTAAGATTCTTGAGCCAGGTTCACTCCATGTGATCACGTTCACATATACGCCAGTTTGAATTAATCAGTTTGGGAGTACAGTTTCATGAGGATCAGATGTTTTATTAAAATACACATATCAGCTTTCTTCTTTACTAAACTGCAACTCAGTCTTTAAATATCCAGTATATCACATAAGGGCTCTTTATTAGAGACCTGTGTTTATCATTTATGATACTACCTTCACCTAGAAAACAGACTGTGAACTATGCGGACACAGGAGTTTCACTGACTTAAAAAGGACTACTTTCTGAATCACTGCCCACCAAATCAGTGAGAGACTCACTATGTAGCCTCACTGGTTTCTGAACTTTTCTTTCCAAATATTTTGTTTGCCACCTTTCCTGGAATACAACCTGAATTGTAGGTCAGGTTAATAAAATTAATTACTTATATTCATCTATTCAATTATTTCCTTGATAATTATGATGCACATTACCATGCTTGTGAATGCTACCAATTTCTATTATTTTCTTGCATGTTCTTCTTTATTCTATAGTTTTTTCTTCTATTAATTCCATATGCTGTTTTTTAAAGATTTACTTTAAAAATAAATTACTTCCTCATTCTTACAACTGTTCTAAAGAAGGCTAATGTTGTTCCAGTATTTTAGAAATAGAAAGGGAATGACCTGGGTAATAGGCCTGTCAGTTTGATGCTGATACATGGCAAAGCAATTTGAACAGCTGACATAGAGCTTATTTAATAAAGAATTAAATAAAAGTAATAAAATTAGTTCCAATTAACATATGCTTAACATATCTTAAAATACTAACTTTGTATTTTCTATTAACAAGATCATGCTTAGCTGATAAGAATCACACATTACAACTATTATATTTACACTTCTGCAAGGTATTTGACTTAATATAATATTCCATTTCAATTAGGGGTAAGATATTGATAGTCAAAAAATAAAGCTTAGTAGAAACTGGACAAACGACAAATACTAACATTGTTAGTCACAGATTGGATATATTTCTGGTGAAGCCTGGAAAGCACTGGTTCTTGACCCTTTGGTACTTAGCATCCTTATGAATGACCAAGAACAAAGAATCAAATCATTTAGCAATAAAGTCTGAGGAAAATAAAACAACTGGAGAGGACTAAATACTAAAGAAGACTGGTGCAGGACAGCATAATGAGCTGCCAAATCTGGGCTCAATGAATGTGTGTGGTAATACAGAAAAACAAAGTGCCCACAGGACCCAGCAATGCAGGACATACCCAAAGGGCAGGGGACTCTCTTCTGAGAAGCACTGTCTATGAAAAAAAATTTGGGGATTCAGGCCTGTTATCAGCTGAACAGGATTTCCCAGTCGAACACTGTCGCCAAAAGTGGAAATACACAGCAGCAGCTGCTACTTAACAGTAGCAATGGAAAGACATACTGTACAGCAGTAGAAAGCTTGTATTAACTGGGTAAGATGGCACTGGCATGGGTCTGCCATAATTCTGTGCCCAGTTCTCTTCCCTCAGTTCCCAGAAGAAAGCTGAAAACTTCTGAGGTTTAGTGGAAATACATTAAAATAATTAAGAGGCCAGGAAAGACATCTTACAGTAAAAGAGTCAAGAAATTAAGTCTCCTGAGGTGATCAAAAACAATGTGATGGTTTGATGTGGATGTGCACATACCTGAAAGGTGGAAAGAAATATGATGGTAGAGTTCTTGATTAGGCAACCACAGATATAGCAGAGATGTAAGGAAATGGCTGGAAAATGCAAGTAGGCAAATTTAGGCTCAAATAGGCTGGAGATTTTTAGAAGAATTCTCCAACTTCGAATCAAACTATCAAAAATACAATAGATTATTTATAGAATATTTAAATTCAAAATTTAAATTCCTCTACTCAGCACTGGTAAGGCTACACCTGGAGTATTGTGTCCATCACTGGGCTCCCCAGTACAAGAGAGATATGGGCCTACTGGAGAGAGTCCGGCAAACCCCCACAAAGATGATTAAAGGATTAGTGCATCCCTCAAATGAGGAAAGGCTGAGAGAGCTGGGGCTGTTTAACCTAGAGAAGGCAAGGCTCAGGGGGAATCTCATCAGTGAAACAGGTTGTCTAGAAAGCACATGAAGTCTCCATCCCTGGAGATTTTCAAGATCCAACAGGATAAAGGCCCAATCCACCTGGTCTGATCTAAGAGACAACCATGCTTTGAGAACTTGACTAGACCAGACACATCCTGAGGTCCCTTCCAACCCGAATTATTATAGCATAGGGTATTCTTTTAAGGGTATACTGTGCTTCAAACCATAACTAAATTCTGCCTAAAACATACTTTTGGCTTTACAACTAGTCAAATTGGATGTTTTTTCCTGGCCTTTCAATTTATAAATTTTATGACTCTATCATTTCCCTACATGTTTTACACAGCAGACTTAGTTTTTAATAGTCCAGGAACTTAAGTTAACTTTCAGTAAAAAAAAAGACAAGTTAGATTTCTCATCAATGTCATTGTATGAAACAACCTTATTATTAAACTCATTACTGTATCAAAGATACTGATTTTGAACTTAACTTAAAAGATAAACTAGATAGGACCGTATTTTGTGATCCCGATGCACAAGCAGTTGCACATGCAACTGTTATTAAAGCAGAATTTACATTTATCAACACACAGATGTCAAGCTGAAACAACACCCCTAAGAGAAGGGAGATGATGGGAAAAATACTAACACTTTGAAGCGTTCCTTCTTTTTTTCTGCAAAAGCATCAGAGAGTTTGAAGAATAGAGTAACCTTATTTAAGACTCCCTCAAATGCGAGTTCTTAACAGAGCATAAAGCATTAGCTTGCCATTCACATCAGCCTAATGAAGTAAGTGCCTTTACATTTAAGGCAAACTACAGACAACAACAAAAAATCCTCTACTACACCTTTCAAGGATAACCCCTATAGCGAATGATCATACGGCTTGTGGCTACCTGCAATGAATTTGGTGAATAAGCAGGACTGTAAGTGACGCATGGCTACTGTGCTCTCATGATTTATGCAACTTAATAAAAGAAGCTCCAGGAGAAAATGAGACTAACATAATCACATAGCATCCAATATATAGAAAAGTGGACTGCATTGTACAGTATATTAATGTCACAATGGAAACAGCTCACTGGATGCCATTCCCTAGAGCCTCTGACTCAGGCACTTCTGATGGCTTTTGAAAACATGTTCCACTTTACATATTTAAGCCCTATAGAGACAGTATCATCAAAGGTTCAGCATCAAACCAATTCATTGTATTCATCTCAAGATCTGTTCCCTGGTTGTTTTAACTGAATAGGGCTCCAACACGATATAAAAGCTGTAGGAAAACTATTTCCAATGTCCCTGATGACTTTGTACCTCTAGTGAGGTTCAGAGTGCATGATTATTTTTGTAATAAACAGTGATCATGTTACAAACATTAATTACATAGCCTTAAAAGCACCAGGGAGTGATGCATTTACACAAAGAGAGGGATGTAAATCTGCAAAAAATACAAAAAAATATATCTCCTGTTTTATATTTAGATACCTTATGGAAAAGAACATGATTCCAGAGTTTTGATAACCTACCATCCTCAAAGACTATGGCTGTAATTGCAGTTGCTCAGTGTGTGCTGTAGACATTTCAAGCTAGGTAGAAAGAATTTTGTTATTCAAATTTAGAGATGACATTCCCCTATGTGACTTCCTCGGTCATGAAGCAGTTCTGCACAAAAGAAGAAAATAAGCTTTAAGACACCTTAACCCTAAAGATATCTTTATAAAGAAATCTTATGACATTTTTTTTCTTTATTCTTTGTAAATTAACTAAAAATAACCTCCCTATAAACCATTCAGAAACATTTTGGTAGTGTTTCTCTGCAGTCCCAGGACAAGGATGACTGTTGGAAGTGTTTCCTGATATTATTAGAGTTGGCCAGTGTACATTCAAATACATTTTATATGAAACAAAAATATTAAACATACATTTAAATACATTAGTCAATTTTGAAGTTTGAGGACCAGAATGTGGCCCCAATTGTCTTTTCTTGTATTCAACTAAACTTATTTAATGATCCTGCAAATTAAACAGAAATAATAGCATAACCTGATGGAATGACTACATCAGTGGACAAGAAAAGAGCTATGGATGTCGTCTATTGGGAAATCTGTAAGGCCTTTGACACAGTCCCCCACAAAATCCTTCTCTCCAAATTGGAGAGATTTGATACATGGACTGTTTGATGGATGAGGAATTGGTTGGATGGTAACATCCAGGTGAACAGCTGACAAGTGAACGATGAGATCGGTGACAAATGGTGTCCCTCAGGGGTGTGTTGGGACCAGTACTGTTCAATATCTTCATCAATGACATAGACAGTGGGATCGAGTGCACCCTCACCAAGTTTGCAGAGGACACCAAGCTGAGTGGTGTGGCTGACGCCTGAAGGACGGGATGCCATCCAGAGGGACCTGGACAGACTCAAGAAGTGTGTACATGTGAACTTCATGAAGTTCAACAAGGCCAAGTGCAGGATCCTGCACCTGGGCTGGTGCAATTCCTGGTATCAATACAGGTTGGGGGATGAAGGGAGTGAGAGGAGCCCTGCCAAGAAGGACTCGGGGTACTCGTGGCTGAAAAGCTGGACATGACCCAGGAGTGTGCACTCACAGCCCAGAAAGCCAACCACATCCTAAGCTGCATCAAAAAAAGAGTGGCCAGCAGGTCGAGGGAGGTGATTCTGCCCCTCTACTTTGCTCTGGTAAGACCCCACCTGGAGCACTGCATACAGCTCTGGAGTCCTTGGCACAGGAAAGACCTGGACCTGTTGGAGTGGGTCCAGAGGAGGGCCACAAAAATAATCAGACGGCTGGAGCACCTCTCCTATGAGGACAGGCTGAGAGAGTTGGGGTTTTTGAACCTGGAGAAGAAAAGGCTCCAGGGAGACCTTATAGCAGCCTTTCACTACTTAAAGGGGGTTTAAAGGAAAGATGGGGACAAACTTCTTAGCAGGGCCTGTTGCAATAGCACAAGGGGCAATGGTTTTAAACTATAAGAGGGTAGATTTAGACTAGATATCAGGAAGAAATTTTTTATGCTGAGGGTGGTGAAACACTGACACAGGTTACCCAGAGAGGTGGCAGATGCCCCATCCCTGGAAACATTCAAGGTCAGGTTGGACAGGGCTCTGAGCAACCTGATCTAGTTGAAGATGTCCCTGCTCATTGCAGAGAACGTTGGACTAGATGATCTTTAAAGGTCCCTTCCAACCCAAACTATTCTATGGTTCTATGAGTGCTATTATCATGAAAGACCAAATGGGAAAACCTACAGTTGTTACTCTGACATGACTGAGGAACCAAGCCAATTCAGGAGAGAATGTGAGCACGTATTTTATTTGATATATTAGTAGAATTCAAAAGTTAGCTGTTTAAACTGTAGTTAACAGTTTAAGACTAACTTCAGCTGTCTAAAAACTTGATGTCAAATGTAAGTTACACATCCAGATTCTGTCTGTAGGAACTGAGACATGTTCCAAGAAGTAAAACCATCCCCTTTCTTGTAGATAACTATCTTAAAATGTAATGAGTAAAGGTGCTTATCTCACTCCATTGACTAAAGACTAGCCTAAACTAACTCACAGATGACTACATTTAGATATGACAAAATTAAGAGGACCATCTAAGTATTTCTTAAAATGCTGTTCTAACCTGGAGATTTGAAGGGTAGCAAGATATACTTCTGCAGAAACAGAGGCAGAAAAATTAAAATGAAGAAAAATGTAGGCTTGATACTCAGTGGGACAGAGACCATAGTGACAACGGACATAAAAAAGGCTGAGACACTAACTGCCTTCTTCAGTTCAGGCACTTCTAAGTTGTGCCACCAGGTTCCTGAGCTTAGTGGTAGGAGTCCAGACCATTATCCACAGGACTGGAAGATTAATTATGGGGGGACTTAAGAAAATGAAATATACAAGTCCATGGGACCAGAAGGACTGCATCCAAGCATGATGAGGGAGCTGGTCAATGTCATTATGAATCCATTCTCCCATCACCTTTGAAATGCTGTGGTGACTGTGGGGAGGGAAGCTCCCCTATGACTAGAAACAAGCAAATGTTACACCAACCATCAAGAAAGGTAAGAAGGAGGTTCCAGGGAACTACAAGTTTTTCAACCCAAACTATATCCCTAGGCACAGTAAGAAGCAATTCCTCTTCAATGTCATTACCAAGCACATATAGGACAAGAAGGTGGTTGGAAACATCTGGCATGGATTTGCTAAAGGCAAATCATGCCTGACCAACCTCACTGCCTCCTATAATGAGATGACTGGCTTAGCAGGTGAGAGTACAGCAGTGGTTATTGTTGGACTTTAGAAACGCTTTCCACATAGTATTCTCATAAACATATTGGTAAAATATGGACTTGATGGATAGATTACAAAGTGAGTAAAAAAATGACTGAACCACTGAATCAAAAGACTGTGAACAGCAGTAAAAAGTGCAGCTGGAGGCAGTTACTAGTGACATCTCCCAAAGGTCAGTTCTGGGGCCAATGCTTTTTAACATCATTATTAATGGTCTAGACAATAGGAAAGAACACCCTTCAGGTTTGCAAATGATATCAGATTGCTGGAAGCAGCTGAGAACCACTGGAGGGCAAGGCTGCTACTCAGAGGGACCAAAACAACCTGGAGAAATGGGCTGACAGAAACCGCATGAATTTCAACCAAGGCAAATGCCAAGTCCTGTACCTGGGACAGGTTAGCCCCCTGCAACAGTAGAGGCTGGGCGCTGCCCAACTGGAAAGCAGCTTTGCTAAAAAGAACTTGTGAGTAGACAATCTGGATCATGTGTCCTTAGTGTGCTCTTGCAGCAATGAAGGCCAGTTGCACCCTGGGCTCTATAGGAGTTTAGTAAGCAGGACGTACACTGGAATGAGTCTGGTGGAGGACCACAAGACTGCCAGGGGGCTGAAGCAAGAGGTGGCTGAGAGAGCTGGGAACATCAGTGTTAGGACAGGAAGGCTGAGGGGTTTTAACTGCTGTATTCAAATATATAATGGGAGGGAAAAGACAACACAAAGCCACTTTCCTATTGGAGGTGCTCAGGGAGAAGACAAAAAGAAGCAGACACAAGTTGCAACAAAGGAAAATTTTTAAAATTTCCACAACAAAAGGTAGGCCAACATGGGAACAGCTAAGCAAGCACATCTAACATTAACCACTGCTGAGAAAGTCTGTAGAAACTCCATCCTTGGTGATCTTCAAACCTTGACTGGGTAAGGTCCCGAGCAACCTGATTTAAGTTATCAGCTTTGAGCTGGGGTTAGACGATGACCTCTGGAGGTGCTTTCCAATCTAAATTATTCTATGATTCTAAATAGCAGTATTATTCAGTTATTAATTAATAAATATTAATTAATAATTGATACATTAATACTTAATGTTTCCCTGAATCAAGGCTCTCATGGATGAAAAATTCTGATTATATTTTAAAAACATTATCAGTGAAAGGAAAATGCCTTGCATAGTAATCTAAACAAAAAGCACCGCTTTCCTCTTTATTCATAACTCATGTCAGTTATTCATGCTTTCTCTTTCCGATATGTAAAACACATTTTCAATACAAATCAGAACTAAAGACAGGGTCAGGACTTAATAATTTAGTTCTTAATTGAAGTTCAGTGGAATACAGGTAACAACGTCGAAGAAAAGGATGTAGAAAATCTCACTTCAGCAGCTGCTTATCATTACATATATCTAGAACTCTCTTTATTCTGATTCCATAGGTGCCTAAACTCAAACACAGTTGCATTCTGGGGTGGTAGGTTAATATCCCTCTAAATCTATCAAAATGCAAAGAGACAAAGCAAAGAGGTTCTCTACCCTCAGAGCAAACCAAACGTAGCTGAACACTGCAGAGTACAGCACTGAGCACAGCTGACACATTCGCTTTCAGGATGGATCTTGTGATCGTGACCATTAATTTCATAAAAAATCTGAGCTAGGAACAAGGACACTTGGCTCCCATTTTGATTCACCCTTAGAAGACTCCAACCCACACGTCTTGCCTCCGAAAATACTTCTTAAAAGGGAGGCGGAAATTCTCCATCCACCTTTGTGTGGATACTAATGATTTTTTAGCCAAGAATGCATGATGCACGTGGCACCTTTGCGATGGTCATCGTCTAAGGACAGAGAGATGTGGATTCCTGTGTCTTCCCCCAGAATTCTGTGTATCTTTTTAACATCAATTCTGGAAGTACAGACATGAACTCAGCTCTCTCCCTTTCTAACTGGATGCCCTAATCTCGGGACCACAAAATCCCAGACTAACACAATGGAGGGAGAGAAGGGTGCTTAAAAACTAGAAAAATTTACATCCTTGAAATATGAGCCAAGACTCAAAGTAAAAAAGAAGTTCTTGTATTTTCTAATAGAAAATTATAAAATTCTGTCTCAACTTATTCTATCCTTTTTACATCCTCTGTATTTTTACCAGCACATGCTGAGTCTTCTGATGAAGTTTCCAATAAAACACCCAAAATGTATGAAACTCAAACAAACATATCAATGGTGGACTAAAAAGCTTCTCAGTTTTGGTAGCTTCTTAATGCATGAAAATCATGGGGGGAAGCAAAGAGAAGCAGGACACGATGTTTCTGGACTCCAGTGATGCTGGATTAGCCTGGAACTGAGACTTTGTACTCCCCTCCTCGCAGGCCCCTATTGCCTCAGTGACGCTAATCCATAACACTACAACGTAAATCAGACTTTGCTGCACTATAACTATGTAAGACTACTCTAAGAGAACAGATACTCCAAGTATAGCTCGAATAGCCTGTCTTCTGCAGGGCTGTAAACAACTCTTTAAATCAATAACTGTGCCAGTGCAATATTACTGTCACTATACGCTTACAGTTTTTCCAGCCCAAGTTGAACACGTCATAAGTTTCATGCTGTATTTCCTGACAAGTTAGTGGTTTATGTTAAACTTAGACTTCAAGTGACCTGACATTAACGATGTTTATCTACCACTTAGGCTGTTAGATGCTAAGAAATGTTTCCCTCATTCCTAGATCAGCCAAGCCAGCCTCGATCCCCATTCTGTCATTCCGACCGGGAGCCACAACGAGCAGCAGCACGAAGATTTTTACAGGAGGTTAGGGGGCTCAGAGCTTGTCTCCTGGTGATAAAATTAGAGGGAAGAATTAAAGTGATTACACTCTAAAAATGACTTACTAGAAGTGACAGGTTTTTTTAACCTAAATATTTTTTAAGTACCAAATTTGTCACTCCTGTAAGTTATATGTTACTAACTGTAAAATTATTTTATTACAGCAGTAAAAGAAATGAAGTACTTTTAGTGAATGTTTTTAGATAAATCAAGAACCTTGTATTCAATTCACATTTTATTTGGTTATATAAGGATTCTTTTATTTTTGATGGAGCTGCTGCAGACCCCTGAATCATGAAAAGAAATGTGTATACCCATAGCACTGCCAGCTCCCCAGTTAGTCTCTCCTGAGCCAAAGCAAGCCACCAAGCAAGGCAAATTTAAAAACTAGGTAGTTAGGACTGCTGAGGCAGTCTAGTGATGATTTAGAAGATGTGTCCAAAGGACAGACACAGGAAGTATAACACCACAGGTGCTGCACGCTGCAATTATTCCACACAGTTCTGAATATGTGCCAGTTAGGGCCACATCCTTCCCGTTATACCTCGAGAGCCTCCACTCAGTTTAGACACTTTGTTCTCTGTAAATCCCACTCCACCACATTCTAGTCTGCAGCCTCTTTTCTAAGATGCAGCAGCGGCAAAGAAGATTCAGAAGAACAAGAAAGGATAGACAGACATCCACCATGAGGAGGTTTCCGGTTCACCAGCTTCAGAAGACCAGGAAGTTGCTTCCACTAGTTCCTTAGACGTCATTCTGGTACCTCAGGAGTGTCTGCTGTTTTACATAGCATCCCGAACTCCAAATCCTCTTTTCAGTGCTTGGAAGATGCTATTTCTACAGACAGTAACAAGCAGGACAATAGCTTCCTCCTGAAGAACCTACACCCAACTGCTTTCCCATTAATTTTCCCCTTTCACTTACGAAGAAGGCTACAGTGAAGAGTCTGCCAGGAGAAAAGCAGCACCTATAGGATTTGTCTTAACTATCATCTTTAGTTATAGAATCACAGAATCATAGGTTGGAAGGGAGCATTAAGATCATTGCGTCCAACCATTAACCTAACACTGCCAAAACCACCACTAAACCATCTCCCTAAGTGCCACATCTACACATCTTTTAAATACCTCCAGGGATGGTGATTCAACCACTTCCCTGGGCAGCCTGATCCAATGTTTGGTAACACTTTCTGTGAAGAAATTTTTCCTAATATCCATCCTAAACCTCCCCTTGTGCAACTTGAGGCCATTTCCTCTTGTCCTATCACTTGTTACTTGGGAGAAGTAACCTTGCCACAACCTCCTTTCAAGTAGTTGTAGAGAGCGATAAGGTCTCCTCTCAGCCTCCTTTTCTCTAGGCTAAACAATCTCAGTTCCCTCAGTCAGTCCTCAGAAGACTTATTCTCCAGACTGCTCACCAGCTTCACTGCCCTTCTCTGGACCCACTACAGCAGCTGAATGTCTTTCTTGTAGTGAGGGGCCACAAACTGGACACAGTACTTGAGGTGAGGCCTCACCAGTGCCGAGTACAGGGGGACAATCACTTCCCTACTCCTGCTGGCCACACTATTCTTGATACAAGCCAGGATGCTGTTGGCCTTCTTGGCCACCTGGGCACACTGCTGGCTCGTATTCAGCCGGCAGTCAACCAACACCCCCAGGTCCTTTTCTGCCAGGCAGCTTTACAGCCACTCTTTGCCAAGCCTGTAGCGCTGCATGGGGTTATTGTTACCCAAGTGCAGGACCCAGCACTTGGCCTCGTTGAACCTCATACAGTTGGCCTTGGCCCATCAATCCAGCCTGTCCAGATCCTTCTGTAGAGCCTTTCTATCCTCAACCAGATCAACACTCCCACCCAACTTGGTGCCATCTGCAAACTTAGTGAAGGTGCACTCCACCCCCTCATCCAGGTCACTGATAAAAATACTAAAGAGAACTGGCCCCAATATTGAGAACTGGAACACCACTTGTGACTGGCCGCCAACTGGATTTAACTCCATTCACCACAACCCTTTGGGCCCAGACATCCAGCCAGTTGTTCACCCAGCAAAGCATATGCCTGTCCAAGGCATGAGCAGCCAGTTTCTCCGGGAGACTTCTGTAGGAAATGGTGTCAAGGCTTTACTAAAGTCCAGGTAAACAACATCCACACCCTCTCCCTCATCCACTAAGTGGGTCACGTGGTCACAGAAGGAGATCAGGTTTGTTAAGCAGAACCTGCTTTTCACAGAACCATGATGACTAGGCCTGATCACCTGGTTGTCCTTCATGTGCGCGTAATGGGATAGTTATCGATGTCCAAGTTACCACAGCTTTAGACTACATGAAATACATATTATTTAAGTGTAACTGAAACCCTAAATTAGGACCTAAATTCCCTGTTGAGCCAACAGCACCACGACGCAGCCGGCAGTGAGATGTCCCAGTGTTCTGTGCATGTCCATAAATGAGCCCCCACAAATTCCTCCTTACCTCAGTGTCTTGTCAAGTATGTGAGAACTAGTTATTTGAGAGAATTGCAGCCATACTGCAGAGCAAACCATGTTACTACCCGAGTTAGACTAGCTCAACTATAATCTAAAATTTCAGGAGACTTGACTTAAAAGCCTCATTAAACTCAAGGTGAAGACTGGGGTGGGGATGGGGTGGTGTTCCACATGGCTGCGGGACTTCACTGAAGGGAAATATCTGAGATATAGCTAGGCTTGACTTTGAAATTAAATTCATAATTATAAGAAAGAAACAACAGCCATTCTCTAAACCCTGCTTTTCAAACATGAGAATTTGGTATACAAAAAAAGGAGGTTTGGTGATCTGTTTCTATATTAAAAGCGAGCCTATATACATTGATTATTAATGAAGTACAGCATTATGAAGATGAATTATATCTGTGCTACGTACAGTAGGATTTCATGGTTGTCAGTATACCACCCTATAGCCACTGAAAACTACACATCAGGCTTGAGGACTAAGTTTTCAGATGTGCCTTTGTTTCGTTGTTTTTTTTTTGGCTGAGCATCTGTCCTACTTCACTTACTGAGAATTCATAAATCTAACAGGTGACCTAAAAGGAATGTTTTAAAATAATATGACAGAAAGAATGAGTGGTTTGTTGTGAATATATTTTACGATACATACGAGTGTTGTTAACATATTACTGGAAACAGGTATGAAAAAATCACATGAGGTTACATCTTTCGATTTTTCCTCTTCTGGTACATATGGAAAACAGAAAAGATCGATGCATGCTGTGTCCTTTCAATGTGCAAATATCCCCATAAAGTCATAGAATGGTTAAGGTTGGCCCATGTCACATGTGCACATGACCAGTTTTAACAACTGAGCATCTGAAATGACTACAATTAGCACACAGTAAACTATTCAGGGGAATTTGTGAAAGTAATTTCTAGGATCTGTGCACAGAAAGGTTTAGATTGGTGCCTGTCTCACAAACGTAAACAAGTATTAGTTTTAAAAAAAAAATTCTTCAAAGGAAGGCCAGTGGCCGAAACCTCACTTTCAAATAATAGCTTTAAATCCTACTGTTGAGACTGGAAAGTACCTTTTGGCTTGGATTCCAATCAATTTTGTGCAATTTTGATTATAATTTATCAGATAACAGAAAAACTTTAAATCTGGATAAGAGGGAGATTTGCTAGTTTATAGTCATATATAAGCTACCATATGGTGTGGGACACTGCCCAATGCAAGAGATTCAAATAAAGATTTCAGATGTTATCAAAATTACATAATATCAATTTTGAAGGAAACTAATTCTTCAGAAAACAGATAGATTTTTCCTAGTAAAATTTCAGAAACAAACTAAAATATCCAAAAAGCTGGAATTTATAAGCAGCTGCTTTCCTTTCTGCTTTTTTTAGCATGTGTGATAAACCACACACTTAAAAAGTATCAAATTCAAAAAATATTACATGTATTTATCTCTAAGTTCAATGGATGAGACACATCAGCCATAACTATCTCCAATAGACTTATTTAACCAAGGCCTAAAATGTTTGTTTCCTCTCCATATATACGACTTAATAAAAGAGGAATAAAGAGGAAAAAAAATGACAAAAGGGACAGCACCACTAACAGTCCCTTTTCTAGTATCTTCACAGCCAGTGAACGGCAACTGGAATCTTTACAAAGACTGGCTGGAGTGGGAGGAGACCAAAGAGGGAGAAGGTTGCCCTCTTTATCGTATGTATTTTAACTTACAGCTAAAACCATTCACATTTTAAACACAGTCTAAGTAAAAATGTAGGAAGTTATGTTAAAAAGAAGAACAGTTTAGATTTAAAATACTAATGTCAATTGGAAATAACTAGTAAATTTTTAAGTTGAACTAGGCTTTTTTCCCCTCTGGTAACGTATAAAATGCCAGATCTTCGAGTCATCCACATACAGCTGGGTATGTCTCTGAGCTTGTACCATCCTATTACAAACAGTATGCACAACACACAGCACACAACAAATTTACACGGACTCTGGAGATAAAAATCATCCAGCGAGACTCAGTTATCTGATTTCAAACTCACTGTCAAGGGGCAATAATTTGTCATTTCAAAACACAAAGGGGAAGAATGATGTTCCTTATTGCACAAAGACATCTCTTTACTTTAGATTATTTCCAAATGCAGCTACTGCTTAAAGGTTTGGAGTCTGATCCTTTTTTCCACAGCACAATGACAAAAAAAGCTCGGAAGCCAAGGACAGGGAAAGAGCTGATTTAGCATTTTCCCATTCTAAAATCCTCTGTGAAGGGGTTTTAAGTGTGAAGAAGTAGTGAGAATAGGTAGGTAACATGCACTAGAGCTAGTTATGTTATTAACTCTTCCTCTGCAATTTCAGGAAAGTAACAGGAAAGCAGTGGGGCAGAGGGGGAAATGTTTTTTTTTTAATTATTTGTTGGTAATCTGAAACAGGAAAGAAAAAGAGAGAATCATATAGAAAGACTATGTCAGGCAGAAGAGACTGATGATGGAATAACTTAGACTTCTTGTTGATTCCCACTTTTATTATTCGTTTTTGATAGCACCAGCAGAACCCTAGACAGTGGGGGAAAAAAAGAAAAGGAAAAAAAAAAGGATTCTGCACATTCTCTGAAGGCCACGCTCCTTTTGACCATGAAACTCTTCCTCTAAGTCACGAAACCTTCCTTACGGTTTCCTTTCTCCTCCCCTCCTGCCTTCATCCATTGTCCTTAAAAGCACGATTTCAGCAGCTCTCCCTTTTCCCTCTCACTGACCAACCCTGCACACAATCAGCCTCAAATAAACTAGATTAAATACACAGTCGTAATTAGTTTTGCTACCAATGCATAAAACTTGCTATGTTCCATCTGCAAAAAGCAAGTATTCTTCCCTATTTCCAGTATAAAAAACTCATGCTGACAGTTCAACACTTGTTAGCAGAGGTTGGCACAGTGATTTCTTCTCCAAAGCAGTTATCACACCAGTTTTCACTACATACAAAATTATACTGTAAAAATAACATATCTAGATGTCCAAACAGCATCAACTCCTTCCTTTATAAAATTGTGAAATCCCTGGGCAGGGCTTCATTCCTCCACAATCCCAGGCAAACTCACACTTACTGTCTTTTAAAACCCTTGCTTAATTGATGCCAGGTGGTTTTGAACCAGCACACCACTACCTTAAAGTTCACTTAATGGTATTATCTGTCTCTATCCAGCAGTGTAAATACCTGTTTGATTAAAAATTACACCCTGTTCTTGCAGACATGTTTAACTTCACAAACCACTATGTATCAACTAGCGTTAGATATCTAAATAACTTTGCAGATCTTGGCCAAGATCTCTTGGCAATTACTGCAAAATCATTTCTATCTTGTCTTAGATCACACCTTCAACAGGAAAGCTCAGTTTAGCCACAATATTTTCTATACAATTAAACCCCACATGGTGAGACAATGCTCCAGAGGATCATCAGAACACAGACTGACATGTTTTCCACAGGACTTGGACAGGACAACAGAGCCACGGAACCTGTACCTGTAACTTGGACATCTACAGACACTTTGAGATGCCTGCAGACTGTCACACTTTTAAAGAAAATAGCCACAAAATCCCTTGGAGACGGTGCCATTAAATCTTCATCCCTGACCCAAGGTAAACAGATTAATTTAAGGCCCCCTGAACATAAAGGACTACTCTGAATGCAAGCAAGTAAGAGGTAGCTTACCTGAGGTAACACCTGGCTAACAGAAGTCCCTAGACAGCTCATATACAACAGTTCATAAACCAATACCAAAATCTTTGAGATTTAAAAAGAGTAGCGTATTTGATACAAACCTTCACCTATAAAATTCAGAAAATACTACTAAAGCTTCTTACACAGGCATCAGATAACAGGTTTGGGGTTTGGTCATGCATCATTATTCTCTGAAATATAAAGCAGTTCTTTCAAATACTCTGTGATCGGCATTTAGTATACTGGGTATACCCAGAAAAAAAAGTACACATATTTGTTCAAACATACAGCCGTATGCATGAATTCACAGTATCAGAGAGAGAGAGAGAGATTCTCTGTATGTTGGCATTTCCAGGAATCTAAAATTTTGCAGCCCTTTTTCTTAAAAAATGTCATTTAGCCTTTCTAAAACTGCAGGTCTAATACCAGTTGCAGGCTGTTCATTGGCAAAATGTATGCGATGGTGCAGTCTTCCTGCCACGGGGGTGATGATACCTCACCAAAGCACCGTTTCTCCTACATCACTATGCCCAAGAGGAGATGTCCGACAGCTGTTACACTTTATGCCGTTTGGTGATGGTCGTTCTCACTCGCTTGCAGTCCCAGCACAAAAACATCAAGCAAAATAATTGTGGGCTAGATGAAATCATTCCTTCAGACAGATCTAGTCCATAAGGTGTCATTTCCACCCTTATTTTTGATTACTCATCTATTGTACCCTCTAGCTTTCCATTTGCAACTGAACATATCAGACATGCCATCACTGGAAATACACCTCAACATGGCCCAAGTTCCTTTGAAACAAACTAGATGTGCTGCACCTTGCAGACAGCTGTATGAAAGGAAAAGCTTTGGCTATGCCACACAAGTTCCTATGCCACCAAACCATATGGATTTAACTTTGACTTCTCTTTTTTTATTAATAGAGGCATAAGCATAATCCTCCAGGCATGAATGCCAGGAAGGCAAGGCAATGAGAATAAATGTTTAATGCTGTTGAATGGGCATAGCAACGGTACTCCCTGCCTGCAGCTAAATATCACTACTACAAAGGCGTTCTTCCAGTTATTGCTACTAATAGTTGTTGCTGGGCAGGTATGTATATAGGAACCAGAGTTTAAAGGGGGGGGGGAGGGGGGGGGAGAGGGAAAAAAAAAAGAGTCTAATCATTTTCTGTTACAGACCAGGGTTCTGCTAAGAAATTTAATCCTTTTCCCAATATGGAAAGAAGCCAATTGTGTACAAGTTTACTGCAATTTCAGTCAGTGTGTGAACTCCAGTAACATTGATTATAATAACCCCTTCCTCCTCCCTTAAAAAAAAAACAAAAAACCCACCCAAATAGGCTACTTGGACTGATAAATTCTTCCCTCCATCTTTCCCTCCCCCACAAGTTGTACCTTCAATACAGCCAGAACTTCCCCAGATCAGAGGACACTGTCAGCGCAGGCTGACCAATCTCAGGGTTTTTTTTTTTTTCCTTTTTTTTTTTTTTTTTTTTCTTCAAGATACTCCGTGTTAACAGCTTGAGGGGGTTCAATCAGCACTGCTTTGATCTCGGCTGGAACTATAATTATTTAACATTGTTACAAGGATTTCTATAATCCATCCTACCATTAAATCCCTTTTACACCCTCATCTTCTGAAGGCTAATCTGCATCCGTACACTCAGTTTGTCTCTTCAGCTGGTTTCATCAGGCTCTGGCATTCTCCAACATCCAGAGTGATGGTTCTTTTTTTTCTAATGAAATCATTTTCTTTCAAATTGAAAAGCGCAAAAGGTCTTGTGCATTTGCTACCTTTTGATGAGATGGCTATATAACACCAATATAATTCAGTGTTTGCTGCAAACTTCCTCCCAATTTCACAAAATTCATTTTCTCTGTGGTGTTTTCATTGAATTGATGATACACATGCGTGTGTTATATACCTAGCTGAGGAAAAAAAATCAAATGAACACCAGCAGATGCTCTTTGAAAATACAGCAAAGCCAAGAATAGTAATAGTGTGCTCATTTCTCTCTATACTCTCCATGATAAATACCGTAGGAAACACTGTACCCAAACTTAGACAGCTAGGTAAATAAATTTGGAGTGCTTGAGGAGAAAATGGAAATATTTTGTAATTATAATGTATGAAAGACACACACCACATGGAAAAAGGACTTTAACAGAATCAAAGGAAATAAATGACAGAAAGAGAATGAATACAGAGCAGAATAAAAATGAAGAGCATGAACAAAATCAGACCAGGAATATAAAAGGAGATGATCAGAAATTATGAATGATCAAAAGGGAATAGAAAGAACAAAAAGCTTTCCTTTTTTTTTTCTTTTTAAGGAAACGAAACTTGACGAGGAAAATACCGTTTTTTCAGCACACGTGTAGGAGTACACTGGGGAAACTGCCTCTTTGCTGCACACGTTTTGTGTGAGTCATTTTTAAGCGACCAAAATGTAAAGACATTTGCTTCACTAAGCACTGCTGGACTGTCACCTCGACAGTCACCGTGCTGTGACTGTCTGCATGTGTGAAGGGGAACACAGGTGCAGGCAGGACGGTGGGGATGACAAATACAACAGGGAAGTACCATTGGGCCACGATTACGAGAGAACCACACGTAAGCTTAGGTGCTCCAGTTTTCATAGGAAGTAAAATCCTTCAGATAAATAATCTCATGCCCTCTACCTCACAGTGCATACCTATACGGTTAATTAAAAACAGTATATATAGACTTGTTCTATTATTACAAATATTTTACAAGGAAGGCAAAAGGTAATGTCTGTACAAAAGAAAAATTGAAGAAATAAAGTCAATGAAAAATATAAGCAGGATGGGCCACAATTAAGAAACTTGCATAGAGAAAACAAGAGCTTTAAAAGGGTAAATTTTCTTTTATTTCCCTTAACTGCGAAGACAAGGTTTGGTTTTTCAGCTGACGCTTTAGAAAATCATCAAGCAACACCATAATTCTAAAATACCGCTTGGACTTAGCTAATAATTAATAGGCAGTAGATTCAACTGATTTTCAGAAGAAGAAGCTAAGAGACACTGATGCTTCACAGAGGATTTCAGAATACGCCTTCGGTCAAATTTGTGGCACTTTTTTATTTTAAAAAAACCTGTAAAAGATAATAAAAAATATTAACTCTTTCCTTTAAGAAAAGATTTGTGCTTAGGAACATTTTGGATATTATATATCACAATCCTTTTCTATCCCTGGGCAGTATTTTAATATCTTCTCCTCTCAGTTCATAATATTGGTATATTCCTATATATTATATACAGTTATGGCAAAAATATATACAGGTACAGAAAAACCTTACTGCTAGCAAATAAAATAAGATCAAGACTCACGTGCGTTATGCCACCACACGACTATATTTCACAGCTGTAATCAGAGCCATGAAATATGACAGGGTTTAAAATTTTTATTTATATTTTTTTAAAAAGATTGCAGAATGCAAATGAGTTATCATTTAAAAAAATTAACATGTTATGTAAGACCTTACTATCCCACCTCTGACAAGGAAATTGCTGTGAAATGAAAATGAACATCAGCCTCAAGATTTAGCTCCTACTTAAAAGAAAAAACCTATTCATTTAAAAAAGTATATATGACTCACAACATCTTCTATATTAATATTCTATAATCTTCTACATTTTAATAAAAAAATGTTTCAAAATAGAAAGAAAGAAAATCAAGCAAATCCATGAAATAATGTTCTGTAATTAACAGAAACTCAAGAAGTTACAATTTGAAGTCCTTATTTATTGTATGCAGAATTCTGGGTCTTACTGAAGCAATTTACTTAACCTTTAAGGCCCTTTTACATTGTCAGAGGAGCGGAAAGGGGCCTTTAGCATTGCTTCTATTTGCATCCCTCTTAATTTATGCGAGCTAACAGTTTGCTGAGTACGTATCAAGTACAATGATAAAGGCAGCTCCTTCCTGGAAGAGCTTCTGACCTAAGGCCGCAGTCCTACAAACACTTACTTACACATGTGATTAACTTAATGCATGCGAGTAGTTCTTGGTTTAATGGCATGCTCGTATGCATTAAATTAGAAGTTGGTAAATGCTTTGCAAGATGGGAGCCTAGAAGACCAAAAACATTGTTCTAAAAGTAGATCGTTTTTTTCTTACTACCTGGAGAGAAAAAAAATAATAATAAAAAAGACTTACTGATTCTATCTTCAAATGCCAGGATAGCCTGAAAAAATAGATTAAAGCATGTCCTTCTTACACTGTTCTATGAAGTCTTTTTCTTGGAGACTTAAGATATTTTCACATGCTCAAAAGTATACTGTTCCTATCTCCCATTAGTAACAAAGTCCAGGCAGATGAACACTCCCCTGGTGACAGTGGCTAACAGTCTTTCTCCTAAAAAGTAAGCGTATCTGTGAGTCTTATGCAAACTATATATGCATTCATACATTAACTAGCCACTAACAGACTACATATCAACTCCACTGGCAGCAATGTGTACTTTTCCATTTACTTCAACAGGACCAGAAATTTTAATGATACATTTTGAGATCCTTAAATTAAGACCAAGTCTGACTACCTTGACATAAAACAATAAACTTCTGCCCTCTGTTAAAATTTAAATTAGCATATGTGCGTGCTGAATTTGGGCACATATTTGTCTAGCAGTATCCACAGTGCTCATTACCACATTTCTGGAGAGAAGACAACGTTCAACTTAAGGGATATCTGGAAGCACGTTACTCTACAAACAGTTCCCTGGCATCCACAGGGCATGACATGGAGTGATGAGTCCTCCAACTGAAGGTGGCCATGTCAGGTTACAGCAGCCAGCTGCAGTATTCGGTATTCTTTATTTATGCATACAGACTGCTTAATATAGATAAAGCAAAGCTCTGACTGCTGGTGAGCAAAATAAAGTCATATTTCACAGTTATGATGTCATCAAAGGACTATATTTCATGGCTATAACATCTTTGCAAATATATACATAAAGCGGTATCCCCAAGGAGCACTACTTGCTAAGTCTGCCTGAGGTCCAGCAAGGTGGACCTCCTTAAATTCCATTTAATGTACATTAAGATTTGAATATCAAGGAAGTCTAAATAGCCTGCGGGTAGAAAAGGCATTCTGAGTTCCGTACACTGTAGCATACTTGCCATATTACATGAATTTTTCTATATATTATGTGCCGTGTTATCTTCAATCCGCTCTTTTTAAATTTCAGCACAGTATTTTCCTTTTATGCATTTATCTGTGCATATATGCTTTATATATTATATGTAATTACAAAATTACAACTCAAGTGAATCTCATATAATATATAAACTATCGCTGATGCAGTCTCAGAATTCAGATCTTGAAAATAGAATCTGATTACTTTATTCACTCTAAACCAATATCACTGTAATATCAGCCTTAAGCAATACGGGCTGCTAAAATCATTTGGTTCCATTTTTCCAAAAAGGAAAACTGATAGGATTATTTTTGTGATAAATTAATTTTACCATGTAATTGCAATTATGACTTCTAATTAATGAATGGTTTCAGCCTCACTAACTAGGTCAGCATTTTTCTTTTAAAAATATATCATTTTTCTCTTTAGATAAGTGTTGAGATATGTCCAAGCTTTGGGGAAATGCACATAGCATTTTTATAGGGCAATGATCCCAGAAGCTGAGAAACAGTGAAAGTAATGTGACATGGTTAGCTACATATTCAAATGATTTTTTAGTCTCTTTTATGAGAAAAATTAAAAAGCAAGCAGATGGCAAAAGGCTTTTTAATAGGGAGGATCACAGTTTCTAAGTACTATTAAGAGTATTATTTAATTTCTTGACAAAGTTTCCCAGTATGTAGAACACTGAACAATGCGAGACCGATGAATCAGTGGAGCAACTAATCTATTACATCATCCTTCTCCATGAGCATATGACATTGGAGAATATATTGACAAGTGGCAGAATTCAAGGAGAACGGGTTTTCTGTAATCAGATGTATTCCTACAGGCAAGTATTAAAGGAACCTGAAGTTTACTTTGTGCATCATACAGGAGAGAGTCCACTGTCCATTGCTCTGTCAGATCACATGTTTGAAGATGCCACAGCAACACGCAAGAACTCCTCTCCAGTGTCCCCTGAAGATGTCCTCTGGCATGTATAAACCATCTGAAATTCTACATTGTTCCTCTCCCATTCACATCCCTGTCAACAACCTTATCACACCGTTTGATTCCAGATGATTCATGCGTTGTGGCACAGAAGATACAGAAAAGAAAACTAAGTAAGTCGCCACTATTAAAACAAGGATTAGCAGGACAAGATGAGAGAAAAATAATTTCCTTGGAAGAGGCTCAAAATTTGATGGCTAAAATGTTATGGATATAGCAATTAAACTAAATGCTAGCTCTTATCAGACTGCAACACACCAAAATATCTGTTGTTTTGTTGTATTTTTTTTTCTTTCTCTGCTGCTAGAAATAGTCACATACTTAGAGAGCACCTCTTACGGAAAATTTCCACGACAAGTTGAGATCCAATACATACTTTGAAAAAGTAGTCAATATGTAAAGCTAAGCAATTCTGTAATTGGGGAAAAAAGGTTTTTTTCTGAGAATAAGTCAATAACAATCATAAAGAACAAATCACAATAGTAAAAGTATTAAATAAATAAAGTTTAAAATTTTACGTACTTTATCAGATCGCAAGAAACCATATGGAGCATTTGCAATGCTGCATAACACAAACCTTGAAAACAGGACTCTCTTACACCTAAGAAAACTCTCAGTGAATGTTTACAATGAGTGCTGTCCAGATAGTCTCTTTTTTATATGAGAACTAGTATTTATTTATATATGCAAGCCAAAGATTTGTGAGCTGATTAGTGGTTTTGGCACCACAGTAAAAGTATCAAACTTCAGATAATGTAATGAAGGGGTTTTTTCACACAATGATGTAATTTGAAATTCAGTCTCCTTTAAGAACCACCCAGTCCAAAATGCATATACACAACACTCTGGAACAGTATGTCCGTAGTATACATTGTAGTGTCTTTCTAAATTATCTATAATAATCCATCGTTGTAGTTTTATGCTGATAAAGCATCTTTAAAATCAACACAACTATGGTGCAATAAAATCACAGAAGCACAGACCACTCAGCCCACCTTGAGTCTTTTCTCTAAGTAAAATATAATTTTTACAGCTTTTACCTCAATCTTAGAAATGTATCACCCAATATTTTTGCATAACAAACAATATGCCACTGTAAAATCCTACAATACTCACTTTAAACAGCATTATGTAAAATACTGTGAAGTTTTTCTATCTGTAATCCCCAAGAATATGTTGTGAAGTCAAGTACGGCTGTTCAAGTTTTCCAGCTTGAATACATTGCTTAACAGTCTTGAGGGAGACAAAGGGGAGCAAAAGGAAAGAGTAAGCTACGATAGGACATTTTGATTCATTTTTTAATAAAATATCATAAAAGATGCAACAGATACACTGGACTGGTTGCCCACACTGGAAAAACAGGCATAGACAAGCATCTAATCCACAAATACGATTTAATATGCTATAGATTAAATCATCCCTGATTATTAGAAAGCACATTTGGAAACCTTTGAAATCTTTGAGAAAAAAAAAAAACAAAAAACCAGGAGCTCAGATGTTCTCTGCATAGCTGTTTTAGAAGGTCTAAGCTAATCAGCTATCTGCAGGAAGAACTAGGAACAGTGGCCATTGTGCAGTTACAGCTTTCCAAACATAGGCTTTAATCTTTATTACTTCTGCCTACCCAAATATCAGCATAGGTATATTAATAGTTTTAACTCTGAATACTTCTGAGTATTTGGTACTGTGGTTTGTCTCTGATTCCATTAGAATATGTTTGAATAACTAAAAATTTTGTAACTAAACAAAAATTACGTCTGATGCTATTAAGACAACGATGCTTACTTTTGCCGTGTTGGTGAAAAAGAGCTGAGTGCGTAATAGAGCTTATTGTAGCATTTCTGCATAATGACCATTATTGCACTTTACAAAGATCGTTTACAGACACCCTTGTTTGAAGCCTAAATCAAGGAGAGAAAATAAGATCTAGTATTCAATCCATATCCTTCTTTTAAGCATGCAATGCTAAAGCACCCTAAAAAATTAAATGTGGTAATTAAAAACCTAAACCCAAATGTGTGCTAAGCTGGTCTCACTGAGCTAAACACAGACACTGAGAAAGTCAAGGTCAGAATTGAGGACTCTGTCACATGAGTCCCATGACCAAAAATATGCCATTTCCTTTTCCGACTCTGAACCATTCGAACTGTGATTTTTTGGGTAAATACTAGTATCCAGTTTGTCACTCACATGTCACATTAAATTTTTCACTCTCAGGAAAAGCTGGTTCTTTTGAATGGAGGTACAATAGTTCCTGGTGAAAATGTTTTTGTTGGTTTAGTTATATTATTCCAACTTCTATGTTATGTTGTCTTAAGAGAGAGTAAACAAAAGTATTTTTCAAAGGGGTAGGAGGAAAACATTTTGAAAATCAGAATATTTTCTTTAACGATATGCAGAACACAGGATACATCACGGAAGCCAACTGAAACCTGCCAATTTGAGAAACAAAGTCACTAGCGGCTCTCACTAGGTGTTCGCATCCAACTGCTGGACTACAGCTTTGCATGGTAAATAACGCTATGTTGTGTATACAGTTCAATATATTAATATCCACCCTTCGATCGTTCAAGCCAGTGTTGCTATGCAGTATTCTGCATGCAATAACCTTATCTGAATTAATGAGAAAAACACAACAAAGAACAAAATAGTTGTGGACCGATTACATGTCCCTTTTGATTCTCACCCCATCTGTTTCCAAAACCAGACATTGTTTCCTAGTCCTTTGCAATTACCAGGGTGTTATATTGCCTTTATGACCAAACTACAGTGGAGACAGCTGAAAAGTGCAAAGCTTTCTGCCAGCCTCTGCAGGTCCCTTGGTGCATGAAACTACAAGAAACAATGCATTGTAATGCAGATGTTCATTGATTCCCTGCAGAATTTCACAGACTAGGAGTCCTTCACTGTGTGACCTACAGGGATTTGTACTTTACATAATATCCACTATATAACGTATCATGTCCAAAGCAAAGTACCTAGTGAATCTGATCATTCGTCCCTTGCACATGCCTTTCCCAGCTATCAACTTTTTTCAGAGAACAAGAAGTCTTTTGTGCTTGAAACATAAATGCCAATCAAAATAGAATACATTTCCAATGTGTATCACCTTTCATTCAGAGTTCAATGCCTTTTACGAGTCGGGCCAATGTTCTTGCCTCATGCTGGACATACACAAGTACAAAAGAATTTAGTTAAGATACCAGATTAATTTCAGGTCTACCCAGTCTAGAAACTTGCTCACTTGCAGATTGAGGTGGTTTCCAAAGAACGATTTATGTCTAATATACTGAGAATGAAAAGCCTTGATATGTCAAGTAAGTATTTCACAAATGGGTAAATAAAGGCCTGGGAATAGTAAAAGAATACCATCAAATGGAAAACTAATACACTTGAAGACTTGAAGGTTTTAGATAGTTTAACTTTTCTGGAGCATTTTGACTAGCATAAAAACGAAGTTTTGCACTTGAAAATATTCTAAAAGGCTAATTGTTTAAATAAAGTTCTCCAAATGTGAAATGTACATACAAAAAATGTTACTTCTAAACTAGGTTCATTTCTATAGCAACTAATTTTGAAGTTAAATTTAAATCCATATATATATGTTAATTGTGTGAAACAATGATAAGGAAATGGCATCCCAACTGACAAAAGAGTTGGAATGCTTGACAAGGGCTCCAGTATGCAGTGATGAACTCGCTGCTTTTTGATATTTTAAGTTGCGAGTCAAATGAGGTAATGCTTATCTCTAAGTTTACAGAATCCTACTATATTTGCACCTTGAATCATGAAAGGGATGGTACAGCAGTCACCATAACAAGTGACATCAATACAGGAAATATCTTTAGCCCTGCATCCTCTCATTAAGAGAGAGGAACGTGTTCATCACTTTAACAGCAGAAAGGTCTGCAGGAGGAAGAGGCTGCTACAGCCAGTGGAATAATTCATCAATCCCAGCTGGTCACAGCAAGACAGATATCCTGGTGCTCCTCTAAATGGTCGCAGGTTATCCACTAAGAAGGAATTTTAAAATCTTACATATTTAAATATCAGTTCTTACAATCATTTGATGATATAAGAATCTCAGCTTCTGTTACAAAAAAAAAACGGGGCGGAGGGCAAACCTCAAGAGTTCATGCTTTTAGCAGACAATTGGCAGCGAGTCCCAATTATGTATGGATGAAGTCCGTAAGATATAGGCAACAACTACACCGTGAAGGTCAAACAAGTTGAATGCAGTGCAAGAGTACTTGGGGAACAGTGGTTTTAGTCAATCGACCTAAAATGGAATGATGCCTTGCAGAGTTCTGCACATAGAGTTTCACGTCACCAACACAAATCTGGGCTACACGTGGAACAGGTCTGGGAACACTGCAGTCCTTGAAGACTTGGATCAGATCTATATAGAAGACTGAAAATTATTTGAAATCCTGCATTTAACACACAGATGTGATGACCTCTTAGAACAGCTCCAGTATCAGAACCCAAACCATGAAGACAGTGGTCCCCTGGCGTTTACTCCACCTACCTTAATAGTATTCGAGTGTTAAAACAAGACCCGCATTGTAAGGTTTGACTCGATGACCATCACCCCCTTACTTTTGCTATTCTGCGTCTGCATGGTCTCCTCATAGTTGCAAACCAGTGATGGAAAATGGGTCCAGCTCGACAGAAATCTTCCCTTGCTCCTCCAAGGTCCCCTCCCAAGCCCGGTATGGGAGCCCAGCTCTCTGCTTTTAATCCAATATCCACTTCACTACGGAAGATTTATTTAGACTGCCTCTTGTTTCATAAAGGGCTCCAAAAGTCGGTAGTGATTTTTGACACTTTGTTATAATGTTTCTATGACCCCCCCGCCCCCTCCTCACATACCACACCACCACCCATCCTCATTTTCATACTGATACAAAGCATCGGGATAAAATGATGGTTCATTATAGTGGTACAGAGCTCTTATCTTCATCCGGCAAGAGTCATTTCCTTCCAAAGATTGAAATGCAAATGTGAAAATTAATGATAACTGCATTATCTGATAGCAGAGATAATACCGATTCACTGTCAGAGTAACACACAGTCGTTCTATGATTTCCTCTGCTTCTTCACAATATTCTTCTTACTGTCAGACTATATCTATGGTTAACTATGTTTCATGGATTTTTGTTAATTTACATCAAATAGCATTTCCAAGATCTTATATCTACCACATTTCCCCAATCAAAAAAGAAACGAAATCAGGACAGTAATCTCCAAGTCCTTCTTAGGACTGGTTTAAAAAGAAAGAAAGAAAAAAAAAGAAAAAAAAAAAGAAAAAGAAGTAAAAAGGGAAAAAAAAAGAAGGCTATCATTAATGTCTGTTTCCATCTTGCAGTGGTCTACCAACCATGCCAATCTATATTACACAGTTTTGCTTTGTAACCCAAACTGTTTATAGTATTACTAAATAACATACAGTAAACCCAACAACCAATACATACTTGCAGTGATTCTTACGAATGGTTACAGGAAATCTATTCAGAACGGATATTCAAACTACCTTTTATAGCAGGCAAAAATGTGAACCTCGCATGTCAGATGTTCACTAGAACCTTTCTGATCCACCTCTCACTAAAGCAATACACCAGAATTCACATGAAAGCCTGTTTCTCTTTTTATTAAACATTAATAGCAGCATAGCTCAACATATCATTATTTTAAAGCACTATTTAATTTACTATTTTTCATAAACTTTCTGATACCCTTTAAGAAAAGCATCAACCTGTAAGAGTAATTAAAAGAAACTATATTGTGCTATATTTAACTATCCTTCCTACTTTTTTTAACAGTTCCCTGATATATGTATACGAGTTATGATGAGTCTTCTGAGACATAACATGAGTTGTGACTTCATCTTGCTTTACTATTATCAACAGCGGAAGTTCTGTTGATTTACTGTAGGCAGAATTTTACACATGGGAAACTTTCACTTTATGTGGAGATGAATGTAAACAATACATAAAAAAATTACCATAAAATGAAAATGAGAGCTTTAGGTCCTTTTTTTTTTTTTTTTTTCATTTTGGATATGTGGACAAATCACATTTCCTCACTTTCCAAGAAATACTCAAATACATTTCAAAAGAACTTCTGAGATTGACTTTCAAGACTATCCAACTCACAAAATCAACATGTTCTGCGAGAAAGCTATGCTCCTTACGGCTATGAAAGTAAGAGCTCACACAGGGAATAAGGATAATCTAGTTGACAGTATACTGCATGTGAATTAAGAAGAGAGAGATGAAATTCCTCTTTAGGACCAAGATTTCTGAGTGGCATTAATTTAACCTTTGTAAATGCCCTATACTCAGTTCCCCAACTGCTAACACAGAGAATACTTCTCTGTCTTAAAAGGCAGAGGCAACTTCACCAATGACTGAGACATTCACTGGTCATTGGGCGTCTGTAAGAAGAAAGTCAAAAGAACTGAGCATGTAGGATGATGGGCTGGGTGTTGAAAATCTTTTTCGCTTAGTTAGTCAGAATTAGAAAATTGTGTCCCACGTGTCTACAGTGAGAGAACTTCCCCTTGCATATTACTCACAGAACAGGAATGGGATGCCTTCTACTGTATTGTTTTATTGTACCACTACAGAGTAATGGCACAGAACTGAGAAGAGCACAGAGAAGTTATCATTCTTAACACAGCCTGAATACACAATCACTGGAGAAATAAAAATTAGGAGTTGCTTATGTGGAAGACTGCTAGTAATTATTCATTATAAATGCAGCCAAACAGTACAATATTTGTAAAAGTAATATATAGTATATTCATTTATTCATTCCATTTTAGTTACAACGAATTATCATGGTCTGCCAGTCTAACTCCTGCCCCAGTGGAATCTACCCCATTTTAAAAGTCCAGTGTTTGCCACAGAACTGGATCATGTTCTCTAGGAAAGTATCTCGTCCTGAATGTAAATATTTCCAACGACAGATAAACGATTTTTCATAAAATGTTCCAATAATTAACTTTTTAAGCACTAAAATCTTTTCTTTGTGTCTGAAATTGTGGAGCTTCAACGTCCATTTAATCTTCTGATACTTTTGCTAGAAAGAGGTGCCCATTGTTATCAGATTTTCACTCTGAATTTAAAGTAGTTTGTAATCAGGTTGTCCTTTAATATTTTCTTTGATAAAATAAATAGGAAAAGGACCTAGACTTTTTCATAATACCAGTCCTTTCAACATTCTAGTGGCTCTCCTCTAAACCTGCTTCAAATTTTAACATCATTCTTGAAGTGTGAATGCAGGAGACAGAACCATTTCAGCATCAAACCAGACCGTTATCCAGACAAGCATGATAGTTTGAGAACCCAAACGTAACCTTTAGCCACAACTCCATCTTTTGGGCTCAGCTCTGGTTCACTAAATCCCAAGATTTTTTCAGACAAACTGCTTTCTGTAGTAAAAATTCTATTACCTTCTTGTAAGCACAAGACTTCAATATTTAATTATACTGAAAGTAAAATTTTGCTGTGACTAACACTTCAAGTTATTCAGATCCAGCAACAGCAAGGCCTATCCATTATTCAATATCTTCTTCCAATTGTAAACATGTTGCAAAGAACTAATATATTTTAGCTCACCATTACATATTAAGCTGGTTTTACAGGAGACTTTTTTTCCCATAAACCTATATGGATTGGCATTCTAACTAATCCCCCTTTATTAAAAGGGTCTTACATCACTTATGCCATTATTTCCAATGGGACCACTGTCATGTGGACAAGGCTGTCATTATCCAGACCAACCTTGACTTATTGTTTTCGAACACATTTGTTTCCTGTAGTATTCTAGAATTTCCAAATCATCTCAAAACTTTTTGAGAACTGAAGATTGATGATTAGGACACTGGGTCACCTAGCTCCTAAAAAAGTTAAATTTAAACTATCAGATTGCTTAAATTAGCTAGGATTTAGCAGGTTGAACCCATTGATCAGTTGTTGATGGAACAGAAGTACAGTCATCACTTACAGCCAAATAGGTTTTCCACCACAAATATGTTTTAAGCAGACTAGAAATATTTAAATTATTCTACCCTTTTTCCTGCTCCCTGTAACTATTAAGAGTCCTGACTTGTAATAGATCGATACTGATTTTCTAATTATTTTTTTCTTAACACATTTTAAAATGTCATCTTACTGTTATTAATGAAACTACTGATAGATTTTTAGTTACTTTTTTCTTTTTTTCTTTTAGCCAGGTATTAGTTCCTAGCATCTGGTTACCTCCACTTTTTTCCCATTCATTTTAAACTCAGATTTTTCTGGGGTTTTTTTTGTTTTTTTTTTTTAATTCTCTTCTAGGTAAGGTTGACATCACCTTCACTTTTATTAAAGATTTTGGAAAATCTAAAAAATGGTTGTGAAACACTTCCAAGTTCTGATTCATGCTTTTTCATTCAAATATTTTCTCTCTTTTGATACAGTTCATATTTGCTGTCTCTTAAAATGACAAGTACAGTGGACTGAACTTGTATTCCCCAAAACAGGCATGACCACTGGATGATAAACAAGCACTAATTTCTAATTCTGTAAACAATTTTTCATTATCTCTCAAGATGGCATATAATAAATAATTTCCTTATATTGGGTTCAGTAATATTTTAGCTGAGGGGCCAAGTACCTAAAATTTTCAGAGATTTTGGAAAGTTCATGGAAACTCTAGGATGTTTCATTTACAGTTCCAAAATTTAGGAGATTTTTGTTCTTACATAGTACAGATATCCAGTAAAAAAAGGAATGATCCTATTCTCTCATATGATGGATGGTCTGTAGAAGACACGCATGAGATCTGCCTTTTGCTCATTATGGGTTAGAACACTAATCACTGGCCTCACATACACTGGTATCCTAGCAATAATACAAAGACTATAGAAGTATATACATCTACATCTATATACATCCGTCTGACAGCAAACAGTAAATTTAAGGCTGTAAAATGACCTCTGCTTCCACGTTTAAAAAATAAGCCTTTTCACACAAAATTTGTCCAAGCCCAGTCTTGCTTTGCAGACTTTTTGTATTCCTTGGACTTTTGCTGTTGGTTGTAATGGAAAAAGGATCGGGCCCTTTACTGTGTGTCCATATAGAGTTTATTGACCTCCGTATCTATTATTTCAGAGTAGTCTTCTCATTAAAAAGAATTTTTTTAAAAATGAGGACAAGAACAATGAAAATTGAGGATACCTTAAAAAACATTCAGGTAACACTCAAAATGACTACACAGAGTAGGCATTATCTCTGCAATTCCTTGATGGTCAGTGAAGGTCACAAGACTATGTGAGCTGAAAGATTGCTTCAGCAGAAACTCTTTGATGCTACAGCACATTTAACTTTAGATTTTTCTTCATAAAAATATTCTAATTACAAAGGCTTAGGAATGCATGCGAACCATTTAACAATGCAAATTTTCAAACAAAATAAAACTCTAATTAATGCCGGAAGCTTAATTTTGACTCATCCGTGAGTAAGCTGTTGCTAATGAATAACTTATAGAACTTCAGTCCCTGACAAGTACTGGCTCTGAAAATAACAATATGTTCCCTTAGTGCTAAAAAAAGAAAAAAATATTAAAATAACAGAACAGCTCTACTATTTATATGAATCCTTGAGTTGTCACAGTTCACATTATCAGTTGACAGCAACTTGTATCATGCAGAACACAGTCATTGTTGGATTCTGAGAGAGCTCCATCTCAGCAAGGAGACCAGAGACAGACCAGATAACAAAGACTGTATGGTCATCTGCGCTTTAAGGTAGCACCTCTACTATGAGTTGGTAAGGTTGTTGAAGAAAAGCTTTTAATGGTTCTGTTTGTGCTGTGCTAAAGTATGTTCCTAAATACACAAAATATTTCATGCTTTGTTCTTTCTTCAAAGATCTGAAAGAACTTATCTTTGTACTGCATGTTCGAAAATGATCTTCTGTTGGTTGTTTCTTTTTCCATATCAATAAATAACCAAACTCATTTCAGAAAGCATGCATGATGGAGAGTATGGCACGTGGTATGTAGCCATTCCTTTATTCATGCATATTATACCCTTCTAAGGAACCAATATTTAAACAAAATAGAGCTGCTTATTTCACATCGGTGGTCCTCAGTTTTCTGAAGTCAAAAGAAATTTTCCCACATTCAGCTTCTATTTCCACGCTATCCCATGTCAAATCCACCAATAAATATTACAAGAAATATGCACACCTTACCATTTAACTGATTTTTTCCCCAACAAAACAAAAAATACTCCTTTTACTCGATAAAGTCATAAAAGATATCCCCAAAACTTTTGTATAAGATAGCTCATATAAAAAGCAGTAACAGCCCACAAAAAGCATACTTAACTGTGTTGAAATGCACTGAAAACAAAAAAGAAAAAAAAAATTACCTATTTCAGATAGAGTTTATTTACAATGAAATTAAAACCAAGTCATACGTTAATCATTGACAACCTTTAAGTCTACTATGAAGCTGGAAAAGGCCATTCCGCTACATCCAAAGATGTCTTTTGTATTATTTTAAATGTACTGTAGTGTATTATAATAATAAATCTTGCTTTCATATAACACCATAGTGCTTTATATAGAATATGAACTTATCTGTGTATTATCATTAAGAACATTTTAAATGACATCACGATAATTAGATATACTGTGTCTTCATTTTTGTTTGCATTATATTTTCCAGCTACTGCTTTCAGAAAATTACCATTTCGTTTTGTTCTTCTCTTCATGAAGAGCATACAGTAATTTGCAAAATCAAGCAAGGATGAAAATGTGATTGAAATATAGGAATTTTTCTAATGAAATATTATTATTGCATTATAAATTATTGATAGAACACTCCTGGAACTATTTTCTGATGTGCTCATCCTTTTTAAAGAAAATTTCCATAAGAGATACAGCTATTCTGAGAGTGTGTTTGTCTTCAGATGCACATTTTCTAACAGCACTTTTAAAATTTAGTCAATATAATGGATTTTTAAGGCCCATTACAGAGTCCATACCCATGAAAACACTGCACTGAGTTCTACTGCAGAATTGCCTAATTGAGAAATACAATTTACACCTTTGTCTTAGGTACTTTTACTGTACAACAGAGACTTTACATATTTATATTAAACAGATACTTGGAAAGTATTCCCATGTTACCATCACATCTTATATCTTAGCAATGTTACGCCTGCACCATCTTCACTGTGTATAATAGAAAACATTACCGTGAATTACTGTTTTAATGTGAAGTTCTAACACTTCATTGACTGCAATCTAAGAGTTTCTTTTTCAACTGAAATCAATGACAAGGTGTGCTAAATGATTTCTATCAGGCTAAAACAGGTAAACGAAGTCCTTGAAAATGTCAGTAGATACCATACCTATTTGTTAAGCTCAACTTGTTGCTAAATGTAGGCACAGAGCTTGAGAAGAGACACAGGCATTTGGTTGGTCTTCTGGCCTCACAAAACACAGCAGAAAAGCTTCTATCTTGACATAACCATGGGACTGAAAACTTACTGATAAATTTTAATCCTAAAATTCTAAGCAACAACATTTTCCTTTACATCAAGCAGGTAAGTAAGGCATTTTATGTTAACAGTTTACAAAATGGTACAGCCAAAACTGTTTTATACTCAAGAACTTTATCTTAGTACTTATCCATCAATATCCTGGACTCCAAAGGATCATTAAAGAAACAGTCCATTAAAAATCAATGCAAAGCATAACACATCCACTAAAATAATAATATTAAAAAATCCTGGAATCTAGTTTAAGAAACGTCTCTTGGCTTTGAGTTGTTTTTTCCTACCTGGCCCATCCCAATCTTCAGTCTCCACTGCAAGCTGCCCTGGTTTCTCGGATCTTGCATCGCCATCAGATTCTGCTGTCTCCTGGATGCCTTCTTCGTTGCCTGAAAAAACAATCAAAGAAATACAATAATGACATATTTCAATAGTGACTTTTAGGCAGAGCTCCTACAATATCCAAACAACTGCTTGCATGTGTAAGTGAAAACATACGCATGTTTATAAACAGAGAGAAAATGAAAAAAAGTCTTATTAGACACGTAAACATCTGTGAGTTCCCAGTGATTCAAACAAGCCCTGAGTATCCAATCCTTCCAGTTCTGTGGAAAGACAAATCTTGGAAATCAGTGTTTACTCCATATGCTTAAAAAACAGAATCACAACTTGCACCTAACTCTGTAAACCAATGCACAAAAAGTCATAGAGTTCGTATGCACAAATGACAGAAAGAAATAAGCTTGTTACTCCCCAGCAATATATGCTTTCAGTTACGCGTTTTCTTGAATTGACACCTAACTGTTTCTTATGCATTGTGGATTAATGACACTCAGTACAAAAATATGGTCCACTAAACGTTTTCAGGCAACTAGTGGAGAGCTACTATTTCAGTATTTAAGGAATTTGCCCTTAAAGGTCATAATCTACCAGCAGGTCCCTATGATAATTTTCTCCCTGTCAAGCTTTGTCTAAAGAAATACAACATTTATGATGACTTTTTAGAATTTTCACCATCCAGAAGTATCTGAGAATGTCTGTCTGCTTTCAGTAACTATCCACTACAAGGTTTTACACAGGACACAAAGAAAATTACGATAAGGTTTAATTTTTAGAGATGACCATTTAATTTTTATTTGAAGAACTCCTTGTTGAAAGTGCAGTTTTTTCAGTTAAACAAAGATTCTAGGCAAGCTCCATGCAAGAATACTTTGAAATAACCACTACGAAAAATGATGTCGAAGGTAAGGGGTTCAGTATTAACACAAAATAGTCTGTCCACAGTAACGTGTTAAGTGACATCTCTGAGGGCTTATCCAGGCCAGTACTTTACTACATTTGTAGGTATTTTTTTTTTACTATTAATCAATCCAAGAAACTCTTGCATAGGAATCATAGAATTACCTAGGTTGGAAAGTACCTTTAAGATCATCTAGTCCAACCATCAACCTAACTCTGACAAAACCCATCACCAAACCAAATCTCTAAGTCTACCGTCCTTTAAACACCTCCAGGGATGGTGACTCAACCATTTCCCTGGGCAGCCTGTTCCAATGCTTAATAACCCTTTCAGTGTAAAATTTTTTCCTAATATCCAATCTAAACCTCCCCTGGCGCAACTTGAGGCCGTTTCCTCTTGTCCTACCGCCTGATACTTGGGAGGAGAGACCGACCCCCATCTCTCCACAACCTCCTTTCAGGTAGTTGTAGAGAGCGATAAGGTCTCCCCTCAGCCTCCTTTTCTCCAGGCTAAACAACCCCAGCTCCCTCAGCTGCTCCTCACAGGACTTGTTCTCCAGACTGCTCACCACCTTTGTTGCCCTTCTCTTGACCCGCTCCAGCAGCTCAATGTCTTTCTTGTAGTGAGGGGCCACAAACTGGACACAGTACTTGAGGTGAGGCCTCACCAGTGCCGAGCACAGGGGGATGAGGGGATGATCACTTCCCTAGTCCTACTCACCACACTGTTCCTGTTATGGGCCAGGATGCTGTTGGCCTTCTTGGCCACCTGGGCACACTGCTGGCTCATATTCAGCCAGCAGTCGATGAACACCCCCATGTCTTTTTCTGCCAGGCAGCTCTCCAGCAACCCTTCCCCAAGCCTGTTGCGCTGCTTGGGGTTGTTGCGACCCACGTGCAAGACCCGGCACTTGGCCTTGTTGTACCTCATACCATAGGAGGACACTGTGAAGAACGTAAAAAAAACCCAAATCTACACAATTAACTATATCTGTCAAATCGGACTGAATTATGGTTTAATTTTTTTAACAGTCTTGAAGTAGACTTTTCAAAAAACTGTGTCCCACAGAAAAGTGGCAACACTAAAAAACAAATGCCGTGTATTTTAGAATCTGAAAATCAGACTGTTGATTTGACAAGAGGAGAGCAAGAAGGGGCAAAAAGCACAACAATTAAGCAGTAACTTGTAATTTTTTCCCCACTCATGATAACAAGAGCTTTTATTAGCAACATAGGTAAAGAAATGTGATTACAGCAAACCATGCCAGATCCCCATATGTTATCACTGGAGCTATATTTATACCAGATAAGATTGCGACCCAGAGTTTTCAAGTACACGATTATACACAAACACTATAAAGTATTAACTTCATGTGTACATGTAATGTCTTGTAACAACACATTCTTCCTTGCATTCATTAAACAAACAGTTTTTCAAATACCATGTACAAGAGCCTGGTAAACTACTTCTCACACAAACACAATACTATATTCAGTCCAGATTTTGATAACAAAAATATAGTTCAGTGTATCTGTAGTACTAAAAATATAGTCCAGTGTATTCATAGGCACTTCAAGCTAAAAGGCATCACGAATATCTAGTATAATTTTTCTGTTAAACACACTGTATAATTTTATCCAGGCATTTGAAGTTCATGTGCTTCAGTTCAATCTGAAGTTACCTTTCAGAAGAGAGTCCTAAATACTCACATGGTGAAAAAGCTATCAAGTTTCTTACAAGTAGTTTTAGCAGTTATTTGGGTTTTTAACCAACTACCCTACTTTGAATTAGCATTTGTTTAGGTATTTTGTACTACCAAGAGAGCTCTGGGTTATTGGGTAGACTGAAGAATCTATGAATCACATATTTTTACCTTCGTATTTCTGCCTTCATAGCTACTTAGAGTTAGAACAAACTGCTCTTTACTGGAGAGACACAAAGGACAATTTTCCAAGGTTCAAACCTGGCAAGATCAACTCCAGCTTTCTCCATGGAAAGGACTTCACAGGAAGGGTAATTCTGATTTTGAGTTTCTAACTCAAGCTGCGTAATCACCATAAAAAGCTCTTAAAATGTTCTTTCCATGGAATTTTTCTACTAAAGAAAATGTTTTTCTTCCACTGTAAACAATAGATCTCTATGGACAAAATCAGAACAACAATAAAAAAAAGTATTAATAATAAGAATTCTGTTAGATAGAGCCCAAGCACGGAGATTTTTAGCTCCAAAATATAAAAGTTTTTCCAGGTTGTAATATATGCAAACCTGGCGTTAGCATGCAAATTTGAGCATTCTTTCAATCAATGCAACCAACCAGAACATCAAACAAACAAAACTATTAGAATTGAAAGAGGAGGAGAAACTTATGTGAAAAGATTGGGCTGAAGGGCAAAAGAAGGACAGAACTACAGCTAAGGTATACAATCTACAGCACACAGCAATTAAGTATTTGGGAGATGAGGAAAGATCAGAAAATGTATGTTAGCAGATGGCTTAACTTTTCATTAACTTGCTTTTTCAGTGTTTCACGAAGTATGGTGTTACGTGTTTTTCATAATCAAGTTTTCATGAATTAATGCATGTCCTGTGCAAATAGAATAGAACAAAATGTGTAGAATTTACGTTACGGAAAACTTTGGTTTGCATCTAGAAGTATTTTTAATTATTTTCATTGATATTTTCTATTATTCACCAGCTCCCAAGTCGATGCATTACACACCTGAAATACCACAACACTGATTCCTCCTGTTCCCCCATACTACTCTCCCTCCGTACTGAAGCGATCTGCTTCTGAAACCAGCAAATGGTACATTATTGTGGGCTTCAGAATCCCTCAGTGAAGCAAGTCTATCCCAGGCTCAGCTGAGCAGCAAGGCCAGGTGAAAATGGACAACGAAGTCAATCCATTGGGTGCTGGAGACGCTGCGAGTTTAAGAAGCCAAAAGGAGGCTTCGCACAAGAGCTGATAAAAAACCCACATCTCCCAAGCTTTTTTCTTTTCTTTCCCCTTACTTAATACTACTTTAGCAGCTAACATTTGTTTAGCACAAAGGAGTTTATTTCCTTACAGAATTTATTTTCTTTCCATTGTTTACTCTTTTTGTTCCTTCACTGACTATTTTCCAGTCTCAATAAGACTACTTTTTAATACTTATTTTAAAACTGATTACATTTTTTCTTCAATGTACAGGTGTAGACATTTCATTGGATCCAAGACACTATTTTTTTCTTTCTTCCAAGCCAAATCAAGTGCTTTTTGCCTTATATATACACCACTCACTTTGCTACTAACCTGTTGATACCTTTCTATTCCCATTTTTTTCGTTTTTTTTTTTCTCATGCTTATTTCTTCACTTTGCCGCTCAGTTACATTTTGTATTTAAGTTAGAGGAGTAATAATTTCTTACCATCAATGCCGAAGAGTGGTACAGAAGTCCTGGCAATGATAAATGCTCTAAAATGAAGCAAAACCTGCTTCTGTTTAAGTTTTTCCTTCTATCAACTGAGATCAGTAAGTGAATTCTGTCCTTTAAAAGAATGTCATTGCATGAAAAAAAGACTCATGTGAGCAAGAATCTATAATATCATATAGTACGTTTACTCATGAGTCAATTAAGCCCAATGGACTTTCAGTTATTTCTCTGTATTTGGTCTTAAAGCTACACTTTGGGCAGAATTCATCTCCTCTAACCTTAGATGTCTGAAAGTTAAGTGATTCCAGACTACTTATGTAGGCACTCCTAAAGACAGGGAAGAGAGAAACCTCCACCGTGACTCATCCTACTCGAGGGTGCCTGAGATGCGCGACCCCTCTTGGTGTCTGAGATGGCTGAAATGAATCATCCTCTGAAACACACAGCTTAGACTAGGAACCTATCTTTAGCCAGCTAAAGTTAGGTGAAACGAATCTCTGCCTCATGATAAAGTGCTAAATACACAAAATACTGCTTAACTAAGAGAAAAAAGAAGTCTTATTCAAACAACTTCAATACCGTAATATGAATAGAATTTTCATCTTGACTTTACTATTTCTTACCAGCATTAACTGTTTCTGTTGCTCTTGAGAAACAGTTCAAGGCTTTTTAATGTGTTTTTAATATCCTAGTGTTTATCCGATAGATGCAAGTGAATACACTAAACCACTGTAATTCAAGGTGATACAGTTGGTCAGGGGATCTGAAGACTGTAAAAGAGACGTATTACCAGAAACATGAGAGGGAGAGCTCTAACATCTCTGACAACGCTGACAAGTAGGAAAAAAGAGACTTGAATATTAACAAGTAATTTCTCTTTAATCTTTTTAACAAATTAAAGACTTGCCCATTTGTACTTAATCAGCTTGTACCACAAGTAGTTGCGATATTTTAAAGAAGCACACGGGTTAGCAGTTCTTCTCAACCCTGCTGTTTTAATCCATGTTGTTCCTATCAATATTAGGCTCTTACAGAAAGTCTTGTACAATGTAACTATTGAACTTTCTTGACTAGGAATGTTATAGCAGCCGTTAGTCACTCTAGAATGCATTTTGCAATCAGCTAAATCAACAAAGTATTTTTAACAATGAAGAGTTCAGTACTGACAGATCTACTTTCTTGTTCACAACTGCTTATCACAGCACAGATATCATATATGTTTGCCAGGTGCTTCCCATAGTTAGGATACCTTCACAGAAGCCGCTCACAAAAGATAAGGTCATAAAAGAGATGAAAAATGTGCAAGCTTCATACACTCATGGTTTTATCATCAGACAAAATAGCTTTGGGTGAAGGACTGTACCAGTCACAAACAGCACACAGCAGCTTCTATTAGAGCAAGAGAACATTAAAAGTTTGAAATTCAGTTTGTGCTCATTCTTCCTGGCAGCATAGATGTAAACTTAAATTGTTAACGTCCTAATACAGCTGTTCAGAGTGAAACACCACTTCTCAATTATAATAAATCAATTCCGAAATAAATTGTTACAAAGCCTGTAGCATTCTGCATTGCCAAAGGAGAAAACAGACGCAATGCAGAGAGTTGGGGAGTCACACACTGTACACTTTAATTTGGCAACCTACATAACCTTATGTACATTAGCAGGCCAGTGCGACTGGTTGAAGGGGAAGAATTTCTTGGGGACACGGGGGAAGGGGCCCTTTCCTTCTTTCTGCCCCAATGTACAGCGACAGTAATTTTAGATCCAACCGAAGAAGGATTCTGAGACTGCACACACGAACTAGATGCCAGAGCTTCAGAAACGATCAATTAGCATTCAAAAATCATCCTTTGTTATTTGCTTTATCACAATGCCTATGACCAGTAACACAGCTTACGCACGCCGACAATCTCGCTCTTGAATCCTAAGAAACACACTGAAAGCTGAGAATCATTGCCAGGAACCGCTCTTCAGAAGCAACTCATGTAACTCTAAACCAAACCATATACAACTTAAAATACAAATGCAATGTACTTAATTCATTGAATGTAACTTACTTTTTGGCAGCACACGCTATTCTTAAGAATACCAATGGAATCTAACAGAACTTAACTGCCCTTTTTGTGGATCACCTCTTTTTTATAGGATTCTACGTATATATTTAAGAAGCAGAAATCTCTAATTTCAGTGGCAGGTTTTTTAATGCAAGTTTAGATATAAAACATTCTGGGTACCAAGCACATGTTAAACAATGCAAAAAAAAATATTTTGTAAGTTTTTGGTATGAAACAGAACCCTGAGAATGAAGATATTAAATAAATTGGGAGGGATGTTTCCCTACTTTGCAATATTTGTCATGGCTACAGTGCCATGCAAGTGGGTTTATTCTACAAGCCTTGCAAGGACGGAGAGACAGAGAGATATCTGATGCTGTCACTACCAGACTCTGTTATCACTGCATCTGATGTGTATCAGAAGTCATTTCGGTGAAGCCCACCAAAGTCAACTAAGACACCCTACTCTACAAATACGGTAAGTTTGAGCAAAATCTGGCCCTCAGATGACCGATTTGCTAACGTACCTGCAAGAAACCAGCACTTGTACATGTTAATGCACTGCGTTTTATTTCAGATTATATTAATCATTGCAATACTTTGCTTCTTTGCAAGCAATTATTGTTTTCTGTCACGCTGATTAACAATCATAATTTCTCCTGGGATAAATCTCATTTGAAATAACTGTATGTTTCTTGTTGCCCTAAGCACTCTTAAAATTATTTATCCAGCAAATGTCAGAAATAATGCACTGTCTCTTATCCTAGCTTTTAGGAAAGGTCTATGATTATCCATGTGTCGGTGAGTACCTACATGTGTACAAGCTGTTAATTCTCCAAAATAACGGTACGGGAACTATTTTGGTTCACATTAAAATCACCACTCTGTTTAACAAAATGTCATCTTGACACAATGACATTTCAGCACAGTGATCATGTTAAAAAGCTGTGTCAATTATTTCTAACCATTTCAGCTATGGCACTTTTCTCCTGGGAAAAGACACTGCTGTGCAGCAAGTTCATCTAGACTGAGTCTGGCCTTCCTCCTTCTCTAAATGTTTGATATGTTCTCATTATCGCACTGTTTGCTTTTGAAGTCCTTTCAAGACAAGGATCGCTCGTTCAAAGGTACTTCCAGCAGAACAGCGAAAGTGTTCTCTAAATTGTATTCTACAGACTTTCCTTCTCTTAATGAGTTTTAAATTTATACTAATTTTTAGGGAGCAACTCTTGTGGCACCAGTACCACAAACAAATATCATTCAGATATACTGTCTACCCAAAAGCTTCTATAGATTTAAAGGAAAAAAAAAAGAAAAAAGTCTTGCATCTTTTCAATCTTTCCCCATTAAAACTTCAAATACAAGAACTCTATTAGATATATTCAAGTACCAACCTGGGGTTCAAACTTTCACAGCTCTAGGCACTTGATTAGAAAAGCAGCAGAAGCACATTTTAAAAGATATTTAGACGCCCCAAACAAAATCTGTTGCTTAGTATAATTTTCAAAAATTATTTCAGCAGAAATCGACAATCCATGAGATTCTAAAAGACCCTGCAGCAGAACAAAGAGATGGCTTCAGAGATATTCTAGCAAGTTTCACACTCTAAGTTTGAAGACTCTTCTGCAAGTTCATATTTCAACTTAATAAGTAACAATTCTGTTCCTTCCCCACTGCAAAAATACTACATCTCTTACGAGAATTCTTCATCCAAGAAAATCTCATTTTATAACATGCAGCTGAAATTATTATCTATAAACATTCCATTTTCACGACTTCCACACACTGCTACATAACAAGTAGCAATATGTATCTGTTCTTACACAGTGAAATTTTAATTTACCTTGTTGCAAACAGCTTGATGCCTTTATTTGAAATAATCAACACTCCAGGTGCTTCAAAATCAAAGGCAGCCAATTCCCTATCATTGGAGGTATGTTACCACATACGTGCTGTATTATACACGGTTTCAAAAACAGTCTAGACTTCTATGAGTCAAACGCAAGAAAAAGACTTAGCAGTCATAAATAAATGCTTCTTTTTCTCCTATCCACAAGAATCTATCCAGCAGTAATATTTGTCTTATCAATATTTATGCAACGATGTCGTAACTGTGACATTTGCTTCATTTGTTTTTTCTGATCTTTTGAGAGTTAAATTACTGCCAGTTCTGTCTCAGAACTCTTTCCAAAAGTATTCACAGTTTTTGTGTCAAGAACAGCAAATTAGACAAAAAAAGGCAAAATGGACCTTCATTATAAATTATTAACAGATATACAGTACACATGAACTAAGAACACGTGGTGAAATTTGTGATTTGTGCATTTCATATTTTAAAGAAGATTACCTTTAACAATTTGCACCTCATATTCTGTCAAATTTGAGCTCAAATTTAAGTCAATCTAAGTTCGAGTTTTGTGACTTTCTAGACAGGGGACATTACACTACTTGTTGTAAACAAATAATCCCTTCCTCATAGCTGTGACAGAATTCACAATTTCATTGTTCTTAAGAAAACCAAAATGTGCTGACTGAAAAGGCTGGAGTTGCTTTGATAAACTGCTTAAAATTGAGTAAGCTGTTTAAATATTTCTCTCACTTTATAATTCTGTACAGTTAAAATTACATCTTGAAACATATCTTGCTAGTTTCTTCTGAGATACAGTTTTATGTTTGATGACCAATTATTTAATTACTTGATTAAAAGAAGGGTTTGCTTGTCTAACTTCGGTCAAATTTTTATCCCACTAAAGTTGATGTTACTACCGACATGGATTTCAGTTGCACTGAAAATACGGCCCGAGAAGTTTACATATGGCTTAGCAGTAAATGGAAAAGAGTGTAGGACAGACAATCTCGTACTTGTTATTCTGGAAGCCTTTCTGTGCTCTCAAGTGAATGGTGAAAAAAGTCACTCCAACCTTTTCAGATATTTCCTTTCTCTTCTAGCAAGAAAACAGGTGGTCCTCTGAGCTCCAGTAACAGGAAAAAAAGAGAAAACACAAGAGGTAAAGCCCAAGGCAAATGCTCATGTTCCGAAAAAAAAGGTCTCCTTTCATCCTGCCGGGATCCAATCTAATTCTGACTTAGCACCCTCCGAAGGCTAACCCCCCTCCTTTCTTTGTCCACATTCAACATCTGACAAAAAGTATGGAAGATGCACAGGATTCAGTTTTTTCAGCTGAATGGGATACAGATAAACGTACGGGAACCCTCACTCTGGGGACAACGAGAATCCACCACAGGTTCACAAACACGTACACAAGTCAGTAAGAGGTAACTATCGTAGTTTTGGAAGGAGTAGCACTGTGAGTCCTTATGCAGATCCTTGTTATCCTGGGAGATGAAAATACATCATCACACATACATGCCCTCTCCTGTCTCTGCTTACCAAAAAGAATGATGTGTCCTTCATTTACTTGTAAAGCCTACATAAAGAAAATGTAATGACTTAAAATAAATAATAAATAACAAAAAAAGAGGAATATGAGCTCCAGGAGAACAGAAGTATTGCCAGGGAAAGATAATGTCAGGCGCAGGGAGGGGGGGTGTCTGGTGCCAAGCAAAGCCGAGGGCTGTGCAATCACCTCTATCAGTGCTCTATCAGTGTCTACACTCCAGCCAAATCCAGAGAAAACAAGGAGTCAAAGATTCAGGTCAATAAGCTTATAGGCGATTTGCACAAACAGCTCCTCCAGCAAGGTAAAAAACAAAGTCATATTGGCTTTTCTTTTTTATTCCTTCTCTTTGAACTCCCTGGTCCAAACACACCCTGGAAATGTCAGTGTTATATGCAAGAATTTAAAGAGCTGAGCTTCTTAATCCCGTTAAGTAATAAGAACAAAGTTGCCTGTAAAGATCTCCTTATTGAGCTCAAAGTGATTATGGTATAGCTGCCTTATGCTGATCCTACTTCCACTTGCTATAGCAAAAGAGGTAGAAATTTGTCATGAAATCCATTACTGAAAAGGAAAAAAACATTATTGATTAAAAGGTTTCTGGTTTAAAAAAAGAAAAAAAAAGGAAAAAAAAGAAAAAAAAGGCATAAATCTACTTTTTGATCCATAATCAGAAAATAGAAAGCATATTGTCAGACATTACATGCTTAACTTGAAAGAAGCAAAGAATATTTACACAGATGCACACAGGCATACATACAAAAAATCATACTCCAGAGGAAAAAGGGACACACAGAAATCATTTTCAAGGTGTTAAGAGTTTGGCTGGTATTATAGATGATAGCATGATAGCTTTGCACATGAAGTATGACGGGAAAGATTAATGCACAGAAGGACTTAGCTTTGTATATGCTTTTTCTTATACGGAGAATCACACTGCAGCTGTTTCCCTGAATCTCAAGCCTGGCTGCACAATCAGGTCACATGGTTTAACATAAAAAATTCCAGTCCTAAGCTGGTCTGGTAGGCTAGTGACAAAATACCGTCCAGGAGCAGAAAACCTGGATCAGGTTCCGAGCTCATCCCCTCCTGCCCGAGCAGAATACGAGAATACAGCAGCAGGCGTACACTCAGTATGCACAAGCCCATATATTCCCTGCGTTCTCTTCTTGCTGACTTAGAACAGTACGTGAGTTTCAGACGGCACTGGACTCCCCTCATCCCCCTCTTCCCCTACAAATAAAGATAAGCAATGTATCAGGAACCACAACGATGCATCAACGCTCCTATTTGCTATGGGCAGTTTGTGCTGTAGATCCTAAAAGCATTGCATCATGAAACAATCAATCTTCATCCCACTTTACGTATCCCCCGTATCTTCCTATGTCACCAACTGAAGCACAGTTAACATTGGGAAACAGCTTTCCAACCTGCCACCAGAAGTGTTAAGGCCACTGAATCTCCTTCCACTGAGGGCTGGTGCCACTGCTGCCTTGTGATGGAGTAACTATGGGAAGCCTACAACATGAGGAACACGCACAATAGACATGCTATAAGCAAAGAATGGAAGAATTCAACAAAGTTGTCCTGGTAAGCACAGCACCAAGAAATGGATGTGTCTTCTTTCTCTAATTATCAGATATGTACATTCCTCCATTTGACCCTTTCTTCTGGAAACAGTCCCACATTTTCTCTCTTGATTATAGTCCTTCCTCCATTTTCTTCTCTTGCCTCTTTCCTGCTCTGAACACAGATACTTAACTATCTACTAATCTCAAGTGATGTCTCTCATTGCTCAAGATAACTTTTCCTTTGAAAGTTAATCCCTCATTGAACACTTCTGCTAAGAAGGTCACAAAGAACTGTAATTTGTTTAGCCAGTTCCCACCCTTACAAAGAAGGCAAGGCTCCTATTCTCCTTGCTGTTTACAGAGGAAGAGGTTTCACCTCCATATGTGTATGGCAAATTTGCTAAGTAACAGATGAGAATTTTTTTTATTTTTCCTGAGGGTATCTAGGCAGGATGAAAGCAATCAGAGGCTAAAAAGCCAACGATAAACTACTTCACAGCCCAAATTAACTTGATTTAGTTCTTTGCTTTTCATCCCATCACCTCCAACTTCTTGGCTTTTGTATTGTTCTGCTGTTTGTGCCCCCTTCTTTATCTGTCCTCCTGCTTTTATTATCCCCATCATTCCTCCAGCTCACTTCTTCTCTTGTCTCTGTTAGCATCACATTATTTTCTTATTCCTACCTATAAAAGACAAAAGTTAACCTCTGTCTCCTAGCTTCCATTGTAGGCTTTCAGCCATCTAGTCTACCACTCTTCTACATGGGAGACAAGCTATTTTCTCCCTACTCAGACTATCTAAATACTGGTAGTTATCTAAGATGATATGAAAGTTCCCTTCCAACCTAGGCGATTCTATGGTTCTATGATTCTAATAAATCTTCTAGATCTGAATTTAATCTGAATTAATCTCAATCTGATACGGACTCTGATTCCAGATACCCACTATCTGGACACTAAAAGAAACCTTCAGCAATGGAGGTTCCAGGTTAATACAGGCTTTGTGTGGACAGCACCATCGGATACCCTCTTTATCTGCAGTGCGGGAATTTGTAGTAACTAAGCATAAACAGCAATTTTCAAGGCCACAAACTGATCAAATGCAATGCATTACTGCCAAGGCTAACACCTACTAAATTTTTTGTTTCTGCTCCAAAGATTGAGACCAGTGCAGCTTTGTAGTGAAAGAACACTATGGCTGTGTTATTATTATTGCTGTTTCCAAAATATTCCCTTTCTCCTAATTCCACTATGAAAATTGCAAACAAATCAAACTTCTAACTGCCATCTGTTCTGAGGCTCTTCTAAAACATTCACTCTTGGACGGGAAACTTTATCCAAAAGGTTAAAAATTCACAGTTGCAAGCTTAAACTGATCTTTGATAAATAGTAAGTTGCTAATTTCCATTTTTGCTTTTAGTATTTACATGCTTAAACACTGCTCCCTTTTTCACATTTGAGTGTAAATGAAGACTACATAGGAATGATTATTCACATGTAGCAAAGTTAAGTGCGGTTTTGTAGTGTTGCAAAAGTGTGTGGGAATTTTCCAGATTCCTTGTTCTAAAAGCCATTAATGAGCAAAAGGAGAAGGGAAAAATAACAGCCAAAAGTCATAATTTTGAGAACAGAGAAGTTGTAAAATGACATGTAGCTCAATCAATGTGATTAATTTGCTTCACACTTTGCAGAGGCTTTTGCCTTCGCCTTCTAATTCTGGCAACTATTCTGCTGAATCAATCTCACAAACCTAAATTAATAAGGTAGGAATGACAAGTATGGCTTTATAAAGGTTAGCTGTTTGCAATTTAGACAATAAGAGACTGCTCTCTGATTACAATATGATCAGGCATAGTTTGACAGGAAAATCTCTTTAGTCAAAAAGCCAAAGTTATCAAGTTGTGAACCCGCACATCCTCTACTTTCATTCATCTGAATAAATTGTGAATTTAGTAAATTTTTGCCTTCGGTGCATACTTTGGATAATTAAAAGCCTCTATTTTCAGGCCATGCTTGGATTTACGTAGCTGGGGAAGTATGAAAAACATACCACGGGTGAAACCTCACAAACTTCTCCTCCCCGACAGTTGTGCCATTTGTTGCCCACATCTGGAGTCCTGCAGGAAGCAGGACTCATTTGTCCTCTTGTTCTGGGTCAGCTAGGAAGAAACCCTGGGGAAGGGAAATGGGGAGCCAAGACAGATGAACATTCCATATCCAACAAAATCCCCTAACTTTCTAGAACCTTTCATGGCCCATGCGAGCAAGAGGAGAATGCAGAGACAGCAAAAAGGATTCCCATGCCAATTCTGGTATTTTCTGGGAAAAGGAAATCTGTCACATGAGAAAACACAGATTTACACTTATTTTTCCCTCCCTTTAAGATATCTGTGGTTTACAGGCTGCCAAAACTTTCAAAGAGCAAAACAAAAACCAGAAAGTCAGGCCCCCAAAACAGAAATTAGAATGCATTTATTTGCTCTCAAGCCCCTTTGGTACATATCTCATTTTCAAGCTTTTATTCACAGTGTTAAAGAAAAAATACTTTTAGGAAGAAAAAAGCTTATTTCTCATATCATGTTTTAATTTCAATACTGAAGCACTACAAAGAAAAAAAGGTTATGAATGATTAACAGATTCATGCCAAAAATCATGAGAATTAGTCTCACTTTTAGTATTTACTATATAATATAGTCACAAACCCTTCAACTAAGAAAAGGACACAGAAGAAATTTATTTGCTTTACAGATTATTTTTTTCTTCTTGGGTTTTATCCTCAGAAAAACATACGTGGCCTCATGCTAACGACACTTAAGATGCGACACTGAAGAAGCAAGACATTCAACAGATGTTGAGACATTAATTAAAAACAATACATTTCTAGTCTCCCAGTCCATCTTTTTCCAGGGATATTCTCAACTTACTTCAAAGTGGGACTTTCTGTCACACTGCCTCAGCTGGAAGTAGATTAGGGGTTTTATGTGCCCCTTCATCCTCAGAAATTTCCTTTTCAATTTTTCTTCTGCAGCAGTTGCAGTGGATAGGTTTAAGATTCTTTTATAACTACAACACACTTGGAAAAATAACTACTGGGGAGTCAGAAGGTATCCAGCTTGAAGAATCAGTAGATGTCCTTAATAAAACATGATAATCAAGATTCAGATTTAAATGTATTCCCATTTAACTCCTGATCTTGTTTAATACAATGGCCTGGATTCAGTGTTTTCCCTGAAAGATGTGTTCACTAAAGAAAAGTGCCGGGATAACTTGAATTCAACAGGACTTTGCAATAATGACTGCTACAAAGAAACAAAAAAAATCATGTATTTTTCTGAATTTTGCCCAAAACAGTAGTATTTCCATTGGTGGGCCCTGGAAATGCAGCAAGAAGTACAGAGAAATAACAAAATCAAACTGATATGAACTGATAGTGGTGCATAGTCTTCCACTGCTGACAGAAGGAACTCAAGGGACACCAGTATGACAATTACGCAAACAGTGGTTTAAATAATTATTTAGTAATGCCAGTAACAGGATCAGTACTTTTTTTCAGCTAAGGAAAATGGTGTCGGAGAGGCATGGGAACAAGTGAATGCACAGTAATTGTATGTGTTTCCAACAGAGTTATAATAGCACTTAACTCCCCCTGTTTGCAAAGCATTTCCATTCATAATCTGGTCTCTCTTACTTCACTGTAAGATTTGTTGCAGCTAAACTCTGAACTATGCACTGGACTGTTTTGATCTCTTAGGATGGCTGACTAAGTCTCAAGAACACATAGGGCAAAAAATTACCTATTTTTTCAAAAGTTTGCAAGCTACGTAGAGGACATGTAGAAAATACATTTTTGTGCCTTCCCCACTGATGACTGAAGACTATGTAGGAAAGAGTAATATTCTGCAGTTAAAACATTTAACTATTCAAACAGATTTATTCTACTTTGTCCAAGACAGATGAAAATAATATAAAACCAGAAGCATATCAAGCTATCATGAGAAAACGTATGTCAATATCTGGGAAAGAACAGAAAGACAGAGAAATTATCAATATCCAAATGCCTGAGGGGGTTGTGGACTAACAGGAGAACATCACCACAACAATTCCAGCTATTTGATAGGCATCCTTACCTGCAGAAGACAAACAATAAAGCAGTCAAGTGGAAATCTGGCAGGAAGAAGGTTAAGTCAATGTTCTACGTAACAGTACAGTGTGCTTTTTCTGTCAGTTGAATGGGAAACAGCACAGCCTTGCAGACTGAACACTGGGTAAGAATGAATCGGTGCGGCTTATGCTAAAATACCTCTATCTTCAATAATTTTCAAGTAACGAATGCACCAAAAAGGCATCTGCAACTTTAAAAGTTATCCTTTCACAAATCACTAGTTTTCTACCATGCATAATAAGTTCTATAATAAGCTCTATTTTAATCCTAGAATCTACAGACACAATCTGTTTTTCTAGCAGTGTTTCCTAGGCAAAGAGGCAATGCACAGACATGCTGCTTTGCTACCTTCGGATCTGATAGTAATTGACTTCTGAGGCCTGTTCTCTCCAGTTAAATACGTAGAAAATAACATTCTTGGAGGAAAACATTAAAGGCAAGATGATTCACCTCCCTGACAAGTACATCTTCCAACACCTTAAAATATTCACCCCTTACCACACTTAACCCCACAAGTGGCTTATTTTCCTATTTTTAAGGTACTATATTAATAGGACTTTTTTGACATTTTAAACCAAGAAATCTTTTTGACCAATTGGACACAGTTTGGCCAGTATTCCCTCAAAGGTGGGCTACAATGATTACCTTTATTACAAAAGTATTCCACTTCTTCACAGCTCAGATTTTCAGGCTCAAACTCTGCAGAAAAGCTTTCCTCCAGTGGAAAGTCTTCTTTTGAGATAGTATCATTTTCCTCAGACAGGCACTCTTCTTCTTCATCCTCAATGGCATCCTCAAGGGGCCCTTTAAAAAGAATCAGGAACACTGTGGCAAAACCATCTAACAGGACAACGTGAAATAAAACCTTAGTGAACTTCTAATTGGAGGTCTTTAGCTAGTTTTTCCTTCCACGGCTGTGTTCAGCATTTATTAGAATCGGACAAATAACATTTTACGGAAATTGAAATGGAAAGCGACTGTTTTCTTGATGACTTCAAATCAGAATATACAAAGCGTTATTAATAATATGTATTAATAATACTCGCACATGGGGGTTTTTTTCATTATTCATCAACTCTAGTATTAAACACAGACAGTTTTAACAATGGAAATCAAAGCTCTATTTGTAAAACCACGTAAACAGTGAAGAGACTCCTCTTGTTTGTTAGTCATTGTTTTTTGATGCTGAATTACAGTACTTAATAGGTTGTCCTTATAGGCTTCATTTCTTGAGTTAACAGTACTGACAACAGTGAATTACTACAAAGGTATTGACAGTATAAACTTCAGCTTATTCTGCTGTTTTACTGTAACCAGCGCTTAACGGTGTTTAAGAAGAGTTTCATATTATCCATGATCATTCATTTGCTAGACTCTTCAATGGACTCCCAGTCAATGGGTCAATGGATGGGGCTCAGACAGACTATCACTTCATTTCACAGAGGCCAACCAGCCATTGTGGTAAACTACTAGCCGAGGGCTACAGAAACATAAGCCAGTTAGTTAGTTACAGAAGGAGCGCACAAGTCTGAATTTGAAATGGCAGCCTGAGGTCTTTGATTCTTCTTCTGGTTACCTAGACATACTATTGCTACAGATCCTCTTGAAGAGTCAGCATCTGACAGATCTACAATAGATAACACCCAGGTTACCAACTGGAAGGTACTCAAATTTTCTTCTTTCTTATACACATACACTTCACAATTGTCGGTTAATACTAACTATTTGCTGAGGATATCTCCTGTAGAGGTGCAGAATTTTAGCCTAGATTTAAATAGAGATTTGAAATAACTGAACGTATTTTAATTTAACTAAGATTTTATTAAATGTCAGTGTGTTTCAAAATACATCTTAAGACTGGATTTCAAAAGAGAGATTTCATTATACATGGTTGAGGCTTGAAAAAAATTACATATTTCACTCTCCAATGAAAGCCCAGCCTCATTTATAATTGACTGAGTATTTCTTCCTTGAAATGAAAGCTAGCTAGCTAATGAAAAAAAATGTAATTTGTATTTATATGATAGTTTTCCAGTATTAAATATACTATTCCTATATAATCTATCATGCTGAGATACAATACATAAATGATTCTGTTGCATTCGATGAAAAGGAAGGGATACATTTTTAAAAGAAATCAAATATTGACTGCAGTCTAATTTTATGTAATTTATTATGAGCCAGTGACTACCTACATTTATTAAAACAGCAAAATTCACTTTAGGCTAGGTTGTGTAATTCTTGCTTCACAGGAATATGACGGTTACTTTTTATTGAAATTGATTGAGATTCCCAGCTGGGATTCCATAAATTAACATAGCTTACTATCTTTCATGGAAATACGACTATTTGTGCCAGCTGAGAATCTGACCAAATGAACCCATTTTGGTGGACACACAGTCACCGACACTAGCTGTCATTCAACTATATATCTCCTAAAATAAGGGGCTGTTATTATAGCTGAAGAAATAAAGATTCTCACTGTCAAAGTATCCATTACTGCTAATTGCCCTTTCTAGCCATGTTGGGAAAAAATCCAGCACCTGCGTATGCATGGGGAATGAGGAGTGGATATCGCACTGTACGGAATGGAGAACAAAGCACTGGCACACACCGGAGCAGGCACTGCAGCTAAACATGGGCAGTTTGGGCACCTTACGTGTGTCCAGTTTCATGGCAGGAATGAAAGCACACGGCGTTCTGAACGAACCATCACAAAATACCTTTCAGATTTCATGATACTATTAATACGTGACATTGTCTGTAGAGCCCTTTATTGGTGTGTGCTCCTGGTAACATCTGGCTATAGAAACTAGGAAGGAAAAACACAATGAAACAGAAAATATGCTATTTTAGGGAAATGTAAATTTCTACCATGTCTAAAGATGGACAAATACCATGTTTTGCATAATTTCAAAAGCAGCCACATGCCTTTAATAGATTTTCCCAATATTTTAAATTTGCAGAAAAAAACGTAAATTTCAGCCAACATTTCAGTGAGAGCCAATTTCCAGCTGCCTGACTGGCTTTTTGTCATTTGACTTCTTCAATAAGTGCCTTGCAAAATACAGCAAAAGCAATATACCTGCAAGTAATCAAATTGGCATGTGTACGTGACATTTAGGTCTGTTTCTAGTTGTTAAACCAGTTTGTTTGATCAGGTCACCAGTCCATAATCAGCAAACTAATAATCACCGTACGTTAATTAAGAAAATAACAGAAGTGCAGTCGGTATGCTTTCATTTGCAGCAGTCATGGAAACACGCACCTTATAATTTCCATTGACACTGTTTCCAAGAAGGCAGAAGGAAAACAATGTATGCACCAGCTCCACAGCACAGGTTCAAACTCCTGTCGTTTTGTGGGTTGGGACTTTATTTTTTAAACAAATCTCAGACTACAAAAAATTTATTGACTGACGCTTTTGTAGATACATCCTACGCGTGAGCAGGTATGTAACATATCCTAAAGCTACACGTTCAAGCAGTTGAAAACATAAATGTAACAGTTGTCACATCCAAACGAGATCAGAGGTACGCACGCATCTACACTGGGTTTTGCTTCACGTATGCCAACCCGCATATAAAAACTACTGATGTTTATCCAGCCGCATATGGGCACAGATCAGAGCGTTAAGTAACGGTTCACCTCAGGGGCTGACATCAGACGCTGCACTCCAAAAACCAGCATGACTTTTGTTGAAATTGAGGGATCAGTGCATAAATATTTTTCAAGGTTTCAGGCTGCTGCTACCTTGTCTAATTCACCCATCTACAGCCTGATCCTTGAGACCAATTCTGTCTTATTCAGCCTTATTCATGCCGAGTCGTCTTTTATTTTTTAAATGTTCAAATACATTCAACTCATGCCCAGAGCTATAAACTGATAACTTTAATTTAACTGATAGCTTTAACTAAAGAGTAAGTCATTGCTCAACACGAGTAAGACCAGCCCACAAGAATAATACCAAAATTAAGTATTTCTTGGTTGCTAGTTTCACGTGAACTGAAATATCAGTGCCTGATTTCTGCGACTATTTTTAATTATCACTCAAATATAGAGTGGGTTAAAGAAAACGGTAAAATCAAAAGCGACTTACTGGTAAGAATAAGCAGATTAAACTCTCTATTCTTGACTACTCCATCTAATTACTTGCACATAAATAGACAATGAATAAAAATAAATCTTCAGAATCTCACAATAAAGACTGTATGGAATTACATATTCTTGACTAACGCAAGCACATAAACTCTGCAGGCTTATGTTTGCCTCATTTGGCCACTTGCTTCCAACAACCTCTTCCTGGTATCAGGAAATTAAGTCAGGCAGAGAACTAAGAGCTTATCTGGTTCAAAAATGTATAGGTTGGTTTTCAAAGTTTGCTAGCTCCTCTACCTAGGGAACAACCTACACAGCATCTACTCAACTTCTTCCCTGATTTAAAATACTTAAAAATACAGTCATATGGGCAAAAATAAATAAGCCTCTCAAAATAAGCTACTTTCAGCTGTTTCCTCTGATACTGCTTTTTTTCCTCGGTTGTTACTCTGTTGATATATTACCTCTAACAGTCCAAATACAGATTAGTCAGTTACTTTAGTACTATGCTTTTATTTCTTTTCAATTGTTGACTTAATTTCATAGTATTACACCCATTACTTATACCGATCACGTTATTAAGCACCTATGGAACAACATGCGCTATGTCTGCTTTTATTTCAACTGGAACAGGGTCAAGGTCCCCTCCCTCTTCTGCTGAAAAATGTTTTTCAATAACTGCTGATTAAGTGGGACATTACAACCAACAACTGCCATAATGACACAGCAATGCAAATCCAAATAATTCCTACTACTGAAATTCCTCTGAGTGTCACAGCGATCTGACAGTAAACACCCCTGAGATATGGTTAGACTCTTTAAAACAGTAAAATTTCAAATTGCGACGGTTTAAGAATTTAGTTGAACAGTTCATTCCAAAGAGGTAGTCTAGATGTTTGTCTCCTCATTTCAGCAATTCTTTTCCGATTAGCACTTGTGAGTGAGTGTGATGTCATCTATGGAGAGACGATTCTGAAATGCCTCACATTAGCTAGATACATGATAAACAGTGAAGAATTCCCAAATGCACGAGGTGAAAACTCAATTTCTCATCTCAAATAGGGTTACCAAAGGCAAATGAAGTCTCCATTACTTCATTCTAGATTTTGCATTAAGTGCTGAAAAAATAATTTCCTTTATAAAACAAGCAAATACTTGTGTTGTACACAACACAGGAGATTCTGAGGGTTTGGTAGTTTACTTATTCACTTGGTACTTATTCTCTTTCATGAATATTTATTGATATGACCATAAATCTCAGATATTGTTTCAAATCACACAGATAAACACAAGGCAGAAGAAAACAGTACAATTAGCGAGAGCAACGAAGGAGTCAACGTGGCAGAAATCTGTATGGCTTAGTGGAAACAGTAGTCCACTTTGAAAAATCACCCCGTATAATTTGATACAAATAACAATATGTAGTGAGGAGAGGCTGACGAGTGAGCTGCATGTGCCTTCATGGAGAAAATTACTTCTGATTGAGGCCACTTGGCAGCACAGTGTGGGGAAACCTGAACTCTGCTCCCTAATTTGTACCAGATTTACAGACACTCAAGCACATATTTTTTAGCACTATTAATGTATTAAATGCTAAAAAAATGCATATACCTTTCTCAAATACTGATATACTTTAATATAAATGCAAAAGTATAGATACAAACACACGAAGAGAGGTAGCTAAGTGGGAATCTTTACACAATGAGTAACAGATGCTACCTCAACACTTGAAAGGACAGGCCACATTTAGCAAAACAAAACAAAACCAACACTGTGAGAATTTTAATAGCATGGAAAAGTGTGAGAATGAACCACGAAAAAAGGCTTTACATTCACTTAACAAAAGATGCTTTTGCTACAGTAAACCCTCCTCTGAACACAAATTTGAGCATTGGACCCTTTGAGCATGTTAGTCCTGATACAACAACGTAGGACTCCAGTTTTATGGTACTATAACCATAATGAAATAATTCTAATTCAATAACATTAAACTAGGTTAAGTTCTGTAATCATTTCTCATAGTCAAATTCATCAGACTTCTCCCTAAATGAAACCACTTAAATGCACGCTCAAATTAAGAACATGCTTATGTGCTTTCCTGTCCAGTGCTTTGCGCTTAAAATGCATGTATCCTACAGTGGGAAAGTATCATTGAAATAATTATCTCATGAACGTGTTAAGTGGTTAGCTTCCTTCCCACCTACCCATATTCTCCCACACTGCCAGAGCAGCAACATAAATCAACGCTCTTAACAAATTAAGAATGCTTCAGAAAGCCTACAATACTTGACAGTGAGTGGCTGGGGAGAGGTTAGTGAGTATAATTAGTAGTAGTAGCATTAAATAATAACAACTCCGATCCATCAGAGAGGCCTGAAATTCACTGGATCAACATCATGCATTTTGTGTGTTCTATGTGATCCATCCAGTATGTCCTAGGAAAACACGCTGCCGCACACAGATTACCCTTAGCTTACGGTAAAACAAGGTAAGTGATGCTCTCTGATTACAAAAAGAGGGAAAAGCTTCAGAAAAATCAATCCATTTGTCCCCTGTTTCAACAAGAACAATTTCTTCTAAATACAAACAATTACATAAGAAAATGAGCAGGCAAACACTTTATATTGATTCGCATGGGGAAGACACACAGGGACCTTTCTTTCTAACAATTCAGTCAGGAACATCAAAAATACAGAAGAAGGTTCAACTTATTTCATTTCAAATATGGCAGTGGGGGTTGAAGACACCACATGGTAGTTCAGAGTTTGCTCCCTGCTGGGAAGATTTCTATACAAGACTTCTCAGCTACTTCTTCAGCCTTTCAGTTAACTCAAAGGAGTAGCCGTTTCCAACCACTACACTTTCACAGCAGCCTGGAGACAAGTTTAACAGCAATCTGAACAACCCTCACAGAAACAATTCAGCTTCCCCTTTTTTGGGGGGGGAAGAAATTTTTACAAGACACTACCGAAAAAAAATATTCCCAAGTTCCTCACTGGGAAGCTGGCTTTCTCTTGGGTTTTGTAGAAATTTTTTTAAGCGTCCAGGCTCAAATATTTCAGACGCTATATGTTCAACCAGGGTGAAGACATGCACTGATAAAATACGGGAGATGAATATATGCTGTAGCAATCTGAATAAATTTTCGGTTTCTGTTGAGCACTAGGATTGCCAGATACTGTTCAATCACCGAGACTTTCAATATTCCCCTGAGAAGCACAACCTCCAACTAGAGGTACCTAGATGAATCACAGAAATGGAAGTACACGACAAGTCTGCAGCTAACACCATAGATGATAATAAAGGAAAACGGTAACAAAAGTTTTCCTACTGAACTAGTTGCTCCCCCCACCCCAACAACCTGACCCCATGACTGTCCACACTACTCCTCTCACTTGGCTTTTAGTTAATAGTGATCCCAATTTTAAATTTTCATCTTAGAAAACATTGCCTTTCCCTTCCTCCCTGTGAGAACTGAAAATATTTTAATTCCATGAGAACAGAGAGAAAGGGTGGAACGAGGTGCCCACACTCTCTTCTGTTTGACAGTAGATGGCAATACCTAATCTTGACAAACCGACCACTGCAGAACAGCTTAAAAAATAATCATGCTGTCGGCAGTAGGTGATTGGAGTGCAAACTGGGAAATCAGTTTAGAAAAACCCCTTAAATATACTTCTTAAGAAGGTCAATACCTGTCAAACAAACCACTCCCACTTTTACTGAAATGCTTCGTTCGCTCTTCAGTCCGTTGAGTTTTCTATTTAGCTTAACTAAATTATTTCGGTAATTCCTGTTATGCAGAGACGCAATGCTACCTCTGCGCACTGAACCTCTCCAGCCTGTTATGTAAATTGGCTGAACTTCAAAAGTTTTGTCCAAAAAGGAAGATTGCGCCAATTTGTGAGCGACTCCTTACATCTTCATTGTGGGACCCGAGCAGAAGGAACCATTTCTCACTTTCAGCCTGGGAGAAACTTTATGACCATGATTTAACGACTAACTTAATAGAAAAAGGAATGGAAAAGAGCTGCTCTATGGACACTATAAATCCACACCAACCTGATGTAATTGAGCTTAACAGCAAGAATAAGGTGTAAAAATATATTTTTGTAGCCAAAAAAAAAAGAGTTATTTTTAAACACTAAGTTCTTCCTGCAGCCACTCACTTTTAACATAAGTTGCATCAGGGGATCTGGTAGGAAGGAAACATTTTTATTAATTTTCCCCTTATCTGTAAGAAGAATGCTGATTTTTTTTTCATTTACGTTCCTTGCCTGCAGGTAGCAGACCAAGAAAATCATATAGCAGAAATTTTTCCTTTTGATTAATTTCTTTCCATGTGTTATGTTATTTCTTATATATAATTGATTTCAGGTTTTGCTCGTAGCTGTACATCTTTTTTATATCTGTACCTACTGCCTTCCTTCAATCAAGAAAGTTGAAGGAAATTACCTGAATTTTGTTAAGTTTATTAAAAAAAGAGCTCTGTGAATATTTAAATTGAGTTTTGAAATGCTAATACAAGAAAGATATTAGAGAATTTTAATAGTAGGTTCAATTTGACCCACAGACTATTGTAGAAAGGGTCAAATTTTATTCAAATTATTTCTTTACAGCAAAAAATATGAACCCTTTGATTTTATAAAAGTAGATTAATATTCTTCACTGCTAGGTCTTTTGGCACTTTGGTGCATGACAGCATTAACTGTGCTTGTACATAAACTTTTCAAAGACCTTTAAATGTTCCAGCAATTTGGAACTTCACTTTTATTTACCCTCTTGTTTTCTTTTCTCTTACCATTATTCAAGAGGCCACAAAAAACCCTCACAGCATCTACAGTCCGTTTGCTCTTAGAGCCAAGGCCAGAATACTTCCAATCAATAAAAGTGAAATGATGAAAAAGTGACCATTCAAAACATGCTTAGGGAGACATTAATTTCAAAAAACAGTAAGCAAGTGAACTGTTAATGCCAAAGTTCCGTTTGCATGGGAAAAAAAAAAAGAAAAAAAGATGCACATGGAACATGAGCTGCAAAGACCACTGCAGTTAAATGTCAGAGCCAGTTTTCAAGCAGGGGCTCACGCCGAAATAGAGGTTCGGTCCTCCAATACCCTTATTCACAAAAGAGTCACGGCAATTATTTGACTGTTGGGGCTCTGTTTTGCAAGGTGCACCTTGTTTGGCTCATAGGAGTCAGAAAGGACATATTTATCCTGCAGATGAACCTGAGGGCTTATCGATTTTACCTCAACGTGAGCACAGAGAGAATACGAAAAAAAGGCAAGTGGTGTGTGCTACTGTCATTACCCAACGTGAAGAGGCAGAACTAATCATGAAAGATCATATTCATTTACCAAATGAAGAGTATGATGTTTTGCCAAAGAACTGAAATTGTTTTGAAATATGAGTGTTATGAAAGGTGCTTATAGAATCTTCCTCTCCTCAAATCTTCCCACCTGCTGGCAGTCAAATTGTTGCCATACTATAAAACCCTCAACGTAGGTGCCATAAGGAACTTTTTTTTTTTTTTTTTTTAATGACACAACACACGGAGTCACAGTATAAAAGATTAGTTGCAACTTCATTCTGGAATTCCTCCTCCCAGGAATTTTTAATACTGACTTCCTTGGTACTATGATGTCAGTGTGGCTGCAAAACTGGTAACAGCAAAGGGTGTGAATCCAGAGGCATCTTAACTGCTCCCATGCCACTGTATGAAAATAAAACCTACAAAGCATGTTTCAATACTCTAAAGAATGAAACAGAAGGTTATCTGGATATTCTTGAATTAGCAACATTGTTCTGTCTTCTGACAAAAAGTGAGAGTAGAAGTTTCATCTTGGGAAGGGCTTATTTAAAAAGTATTAATTATGATGTATTTATATCATTTGGAAAAATAACAGAAATAACAGTACCTGTTCTTGCTCTAGGGTAAAGTTGGTAATTGAAATATAGAAAGTGATTTAAACTAGAAAAGAAGGGGGATGAGTTTTTTGCATTGGCACTTTAATTTAGAACAAGCATTGTACTACGATATTAGAAAGGAAGAAAACAGAAATATTCACAAAAAAAAACCCCAAACCTAAATCACGAACTACTTTCCCACATGAAAGATTTCAAGTTGATTACAGTTGAAAACAGATTGTGGAAACCATTAATAGACGCTAACAATGACAAAAGCAATTTCATAAACTGTACCAATAATTGTTCTAGCCCTGTACCTTCTCCTACTGTCCCATCTTGATCATCCATTTACCAATTTAATCACCACACTTGCAGCCTCTGAGATTGGCAATGGACTCTGAAAAGGTTCACTGTTAGAAGGTGGCGTCTCAGTCAGTCAAGACTGTAACTTCTTGTATGCTATAGATCATAACAAAAGCAATTGGGAAGATCAAATTTTCATAGAGATCCTGTCAAACGCAAAGATATGGAGTGAGAAGAAGACTTACTGTCTCTCTTAGTTGTTTTAATTCTACCTACAGTCATAATAGCTTCACAGCAGATGCTCCACAGCAGATGCTGTTCTGTGTATTTCTGGTGATACAAGAGGAGGAAGAGAAGAACAGAGAGGGGATGAGGATCCTGACTCAACACCCTACTAAAATCACAGCAGCAACACAGAACTACCGCAGTACCACAGCGCAGTGATTTTCCTGAAGGGAATTTTTTAACTAAAGCCTACAAAGCAAACAGGAGGTTGGGCATAAAGCTCTCAGAGATGAATCTGTGATGCTTGTAGATAATCTTCTACCTTAGGAGTAATTTTGCAATGCTAGTTTATCAGTAGTTTTATTAAATGTAAGATAAAGCAAACATGGGAAATTTCCTGTTTGCTTATACAGAAATATTATCCCTGAAGCATTTTTCCACGCATTATGGTATATTTTATAGTTTTTAAACCCACCATTTATTTCTGTATGATTCATATCTGCTAACTTTTACAAAACAATTTTTGAAACTACTGGCAATCTAATTTGAAATACTGGTAATGTAATTTGCCCCATGATACATGGCTAACATTGATGCAAACATTATCCAGTTCCAGTGGATTGTTTCAGCTAGATAAGTATGAAAATAATGTTTAAATTTACAGGCTTAAAAAAGAAGAAATAAAAGAAAGCACCGTTTGTGTAAGAAGATGGCTTCCTAATTCTGTGTCTTTCACTTAAATTATATGTATCTATATAATAAAAATTCAAATATTTGATGCTTCATACATCTATGAGAAGTGCCATTGATTTTTATAGCTATACAAGTGTATAAAAAAGAAAAAAAAATGTATGAGAACGTCTGTTCATATTGTTTTCTACAGGTAAGGTATGCTAAATTCCAATTATTCACCTCTCCAATAAAGGAAACTCCCTCCTCTTGCATTTTACACCCAAGAAAGCATATGAAAACTAAAGGTGCAACATTAGGAAAATATTCAAGACTCCCTTTTTACTTTGTTTGACTCCTCTAGGGTTTGGTTTTTTTAAGCTCAATCTGAAAGAACAAGGAATAGACACATCCACACCAACCAGTCAACACCTGTCAAATAACATCTATGGCACCCTGCTCCGAACAGTCCAATGAAATCCTCTGAGGATTCAGGATCCAGAATTTTCGGTGAATCCTCTCCACATAGCAAACCGTGATACTGGCAAGCAACCAGAGCTTCTTTGCATGTCCTAATCTCACCATCCAGGATCTCAAACATGTGAGTAACACGCTGCCTGGTACTCAAGAAGCCTTTCTCTACAGCCTATCTCCTTTGCCAAGCACTGCTATAGCAAAGCAATTTCAAACACCATACCCCAAAATAGGGTGAATTTTATCTTACACATGGCCAAGTTATGCTCGGAGCATAAAGCTTTTCAGAGCAATGAGGGATGAAAAAGTTCACTCTCCAACTCCAATGGAGCCACTACTCTAAACACAGAACTTCTCTGTCAGTCACGTGAGTAGTGAGTGGCAGATACTGGGATTTGCTAATCACTGTTCTCACTCACCTGCTGGAGGGAAAAATGTGATGCAAGCAGGAGCACTTTGAAGCCACTAATGATGCTGCTGCAGTGTATTTAATGGCCAGCATGTTAGCTACGATGAAAGAGGAACCTCACATCAAGTACATTAAGGGATCAGAGGAATACATACTCATTACTCACTGTAATCTTACATCCTCAGCTTCAAGACAAAATACTCACATTTTCCTCATACAGGAAAGACACCCTATACTGCTATACAAAATTAAGGGGTCTTTTTTTCTTATTTTTATTTAATATTTTCTAGTTTTGTATGTAGCTGCAATTATTCCTGTTCAGCTTTTGTTTCTAGCTGCATTTCCTCAGATGGAAACTGGTCTCTCATCTCCGTACATCATCATGCAATTAAATCAAAAAAGCAGAAAAAAGGAATCTGGACTTTTTAGGTCCAGAAATCAGCAGTGAACTCATGACTTCTCTCACAGGTTGCTATTTCTCTTCAAATCGTTATTGCTTTTTTTCCCCTGTCTTTTCTGATATAAGCGAAACAGAGAATACTGCAGAACAATGAGCCCCTGAAAGACCACCCAAATGTGATCTCTAATAACATGATCAAAGCCACAGAACTTGTACGTAGAATTCAGTACCAATTTGGGTTAGACCTCAGTAAAAAGTAAGCGCACCTAATCGGACGCATAACTCAATGATGCAGTTAAAGGGAAAACTTAAAAACACAGCAGGTGATATAACAGGCACACATGGGAAAAAACACCATGCTTAAAGTAACTGGTAGTTCTAAAGCAGCAGCAAAGGAAAGCTGAGATATTAGGAATTAGCTGAACTACAAACTTCATGATCTTTGTCTAGCAGATGCATTCTAGAATGAATGGTAATTTAGCTTAGTGAGATTCTTATAATTTGACAAATACAATAAAAATACTGCTTAACAGTATGTAAGAGTTGTAGAATTATGTAATTAGTTACTCATATTCTTAGAGATTCTTGAAATAACTACAGGGGATTCGTTATCTTTAATCCCATAATGGAGTTTATCAATATTCACAACAAAACTGAAAGGTCTCAAATTAGAACTAAATCTTTAGATCAGACTATAAGAGAAATGAATAGTGTATATTTTTCATAGAAACCAAATAATCTGAAAAGATTCAGGTGGAATAAAATGCAGTGTTTAGCTACAACAAGCCACAAACCGGGCATCCGGTCCAGTGTCCCTCCATGCAAATCCAGTGTCCCTCCAGTGCAAAGCAATCCCAACCTGAGGGTCCACTACATTAATGTACAGTTTCTTTTCTGTGGCTATTCAGATCTCAGTTTGTCCACCAGATTGTCAGTTATGATCAGTTACAATGATAAGAGTTGCTGTAGTTTACAATGATGCACCCTAAGGAGGAAATGTCATTTGTTTTGGTTTTTTTAAGAGCTTCAAAGAATAACAACATTACAGCATTTATCGTGTTAACCGAAAATAAAATGGACTACTAACCTGTGCTTCACCAGCATGCACATCTTACAATCACCATGAAAAAAATTTACTTTCATTATCACATCTCAGGAATACATAATATAAGCATACCATAGTCCAGGTCACATACACAATAGGATTTATTGTCATTTACAGTTATATATCTTTATACATACAGGTATACAAACCCCAAAATACAAATAAGCAAACTACACCTTTTAAAATAAACTAGAAGCGCGTATTACAACATATTTGACTTCTTTAATATCCTTTCCTGCTCACTTTTTTACTACTTTAATTTGATTCCTCACTGGTCGGAATTGCAAGGTTGCACAAAATACATTGCATTTCCCCTAGAGTTGGCATAACCTGCTGGTTTTCAGAGTTAATCACTAATTAATAATTTGAAAACACAAAGTCATTATGTCATTTCCAGACAATGAGCTTTTAAATGGTGCATGTTATGTCCTAGCCTTTTCAGTAAGAAAAAAAAAGTTTTTTCCTCCGGAAACCAGATGGCTGGTAAGTGTTATTATGAGGCTATGTAAATCTCAAAGCAATAAGCATCAAATCAAAACAAGAATTCATTCCCCTCTCCTCTTATCATGATTGTTGTTTTGCTGAACCAACTTGTGGAATAATACAACTCCTACACATTAGGCCCCTGGATGCTTTGGCAATGATGAGTCCATAACCCTTTCATAGCAAATAGGAGTTCTGAAAACATTTTTCACCTCTGCGTTCAACCTTCCAAATATCTTGTTCTACATGCCAAATTTAAATGAGGCAATCTTATTCCAGGCTGAGTCTTCTCAGTAAACTTATTCATTTGAAAACTTTATTGGCTCCACTACTACCCCAATTTGATTACCAAAATATCCTTGACTGGCTTATGTTTTGGGTTTGGGTTGGCCAAGGTTTTTCCCTACTAGGAAAGAAACCCAGAAGAGTTATTTGTTATTTTCTCTCACTTAAGGAGTAAACACCTGCACCTTCAATGGAAGTGCCAGTTTCATCCTACAACTAAAACTCCACACTTCGAAGAAGTCTTTCAAAGTTCAACTACTAAAGCTGCATCACTATGCAGTGCTCTGTTTTACAAAACTTGCAGATTCCTCTAAATAATCTTAAATTGCTAGGGCTGCCCAAAAAGAAAACTGAGAAACTAAATTCCAAATATTGATTTCCAAAGGAAATTAGCTTCTAAATATTTGGAAGTACCTTAACTGACAAAACATATACTTTCTACTTTCAAAAACTTTCTGTGGAGCCAAATATTTTGAAGAGGTCTGGTATGGGAAGAAACTGTAAAAAAAAATGGATTGGAATGTCATTCTATATTTCTTAGTCTTATTCTTCACTCTTGTTTTTATGTTTTTTCCATGACACATTCACTAGTATTAAATTTTAGTATTGAATTTTATCATTTTGTATTTTAAATCCTTACACATGGCATTTAATATTTATGGAAACATTTCAGTGTTCTTACATCATAATGTTTCCTGTCTGTATTAACATGTTAAAAATAAAATAGTTCTAGCTATATTAGATTGTGTCATTTTATGATGTGAATAAGAGCAGTGACAATTATGTACCACTGCTATTGGTTTATCATGAAATAATGTCAAAATATGACTAAAGAACTAATCCATAAAATAAATTGAAACTCTTTTCCCCAACAGACTTCTTGTCAAATGCAATTCCCTTTAATGAAAAAGAAAATATTTGCCAAAACATTTTCCAGTAAATAATTGCCACTTTTTAAAATTTCCTGCCATAGCTACTAACGTATCTGTCTGATCTAAGTGACGCTGTCTGAGCAGGGGGGTTGGACAGGATGACCTCCAGAGGTCCCTTCCAACCTCAACCATTCAGCGGTTCTGTGATAGTATAAGGAGATGTTGCACATTTTCTTGTACTATCTCATCAAGAGCCAAAAACAATAGAGCACTCTGTAGTATGCCAGTACTTCGAAGTCCAGCATCAAGCAGACTTAAAGTGAAAAAATGATATTCTTGAATTCCTCCAGAATTACCAAAACAAGCACGAATGTTCTAGTGAGATTTTAATTACATACAGGCTATTTGTAGCACTGAGGCAATAGGTCCAACAGGTCCATGAATGCAATCAACAGCACCTGCATTTGGGCCACGGAAGGTTCGACTGTACATTAGACAAGTTCTGCACTCCCGCGTTCCTTCAGTTTTACACCATAAGTGCGTTTCTTCCGTCTGCTGGTGTTCTACTTTAAACCTGCGAAAATTTCACTGACACTCTTCATGTGACACTCTTCATACGTGCACAAGCACGTCCCTAGAAGGGCCAAGCTCAATTTACATACATGTTGTAGGTTACATTTACTGCGAGCTCCATTTCTTATAAACCTGGGTCCCGTGCACTGTGTGACTGCTTAAATGCAAGGTTGAACTTATTTTTGTAATAATGGAAGGCATGGTTTTTATAATATAGCATGCAAAGCACCTGTTTAACTTTGGAAGTATAACATTTAGAGGTCCAGTATGTTTAGTAATCAGACAAGATCCACTGCAGTATTTTGTTTAATGTTGTGTTATTCATAGAGAATAATGCTTAGTTAACTGAATTGGGTACCACTGCACTCAGCCTGTAGGAAAGCCAATTATACCATGCCAGCGCTGACCCAGAAACACAGATAATGTTATGATGCTTTGCCCGTTTCAGTTTTAAAGATCAAAATGTTGCTTTTACACAACTTCCTTAAAACAATTATTCCTTAATGGAAAAGAAGTCACTACAGCATTTTGCCTGATGTTCAACAAAAATTTCCTTTTCAGTTTCAATCCATTCCTCTTCATTGTAACTCCTCTAAAGATACTATGCTTTTTTAGATGTTTATACCTTCAAATACTAACAGCCTTTTGTCATGACCCTTTAAATTATCACCTTACTAAAAGGCAAGTGTTCTTAGAATTTAATCATTCTCACATACTACTGCCTAAGAGTTACTCAAGATATCTCACTGCTCGATCCTTTGAGCACTCTTTTTTTTTTTTTCTTACATCTTCTGGTACCAAGGTAAGTAGAACTGAATACAGCACAATTTCTGCATATAGTTTCTGCTTCACACTGATCAAAAAGGCTGAGGAGAAACTGTCACACCGTAGAGAGCTCTGGAAAAAGAGAAGGAACCCATCTATCCAGGACAAAACTAAGGGTTGCGTCAGATGTTATCCATTACAGATACGCAGACAACCAACTCAAATAAGTTGTACTATCAAACACTGTCAATTTCAAGACTGCTTTCAGAAGAAGAGAAGAGGTTTGAAATCAAAGTATAAAAGGTAGTAGCAATATTGATAATAATGGTCAGCCACAGTTAATAATACGGAAGGAAACACTAAAAACTGCTCGCCACACTCCTTGTCGCAGGCTGTAATGTTGTCATGCCATATGATAACAGAAATTCTTCTGAAAATAATTAGATTTTCAAGATGGACACCTTTATAGAAGAGACACTGCTACGAAAAATAGAAGTATAAAACTAAAACACTGCAATCTGCACTAAAATGAAATGTCACCAAGCATTACAATATTTTGTTACTCCTGTGGGTGAAGAATAAGGAGCAGAGGAACTGTGGTTTATCTCCCCAGTTCATGTCAAAGAACTTGGAAATATTTAAAGATGTGCAAGGTAAGAAAACCAGACCACGCAATGGCAGTCAGAAGCTCACATTCATTCTTACTGATTAAGAATTTTCGCTTATGTTTTACTTTCTTCCTCCTCCTGTCCTCTGCCATCATCGCCACTCAACTGTCATCAAATACAACAGTTCAATATATTTTAATTTTAAACGTTTTAAAGTGTATTCATTTTATGATGGCTATCAATAATATTAGACTATTATGCCAATACTACTGGAGAAACTATCGTTATCATGTCACTACCAACATTTAATTGCTATTTATTTAGCACAAGCCTGTTGGATTTTTTTTCTTTTTATGTACTCTTTTGAGAGTTTTCTTGATGTCCCAGCAAAAGAAAACACTCACAATAGGATTTTTTTCTCATCATCAATATCCAGGCTTGAAATATCCTTAAAGGGTTATTCTGTTGCCAGTTAATGTCTTCAAATGTCCTTGCAGTTTCCTCTGGCAAGCAATATCAAATTTCAGGGAGTAGTGCACAATAAAAACCAATATATTTGTGCCTTCACCAAAACAGGTAATACCAGATGAAGGAATCTGTTTTGGTTTTTAAGTCAGAAAAGAAAGCAACTGGGCGAGGGGGAAAGGTTGCGAAGAGAAATTTGGATCAGTCTTCGTAAAAACAAGCATGCCTTCTTCCCTGTCCCCAGCCTCTCTCATGATGCTCTCTTCCTCACGCGCTTTGCAGGTGGCCATCATGACATTCGTAAGCCTTTGTGCCTAGAACCAAACGCTTTTCAAACCTCACACTTTGTGGGGCACAGCCTTCCCACATAACATACAAACATAAAGATGCCACATTTGGTTTAAGTCTCAGAGCCAAGAACAGGGTAACGCAGAAGAGCCTACTGCTGCTGGCCACTGCCGGGAAGAAAGTCCTTCGGTCTAGACCATACAGCCAATTTATGGCAACGCACATGCAAGAGACCATAGTACCGAGAAAATATCCTTGGTTAGAACAAAATACATAGGAAAACAAAACCATTTTGGAGCACGGTTGGTTCTGTATGGACCTAAGTTGTGCTGTATTGGTAGATCCATTAATTATTTATGTTTATTAATTTAATGAAAAAGAAATTATTCTAATTCATTTCTAATTATATTCTTTAGCAAAACCATCTTTTGACATTGTTATAAGGTTACTTCTTTGCTCTGGTTATTACTGTTGTACTCTACTACTCTAGAAGACTCAAAACTTTGATAGTTGTCCTCTGCAAAATCATATGTATCGTATTCTTGATGGACAAAGACATTCCTAACACCAATAGGCTTTTATGAATAACTTCATCAAACTAGCTACATGAAAGGTAAGACAAAATGAGTAACAGTAGAACAGTAGAACAAAAAAGGTTAACTTAAGATATATTTTGAGAAAAATGCATCAGGGATAAGCATTTTAAAATTAAGCCCTATTATCTGAATGAAACAAAGCTACAGAGTGGGAACTGCAACATAAGAAATCCTTAGAAATATCTTCTTTGAACTGAGTGGCAAAAAGGAAAATCAGATTGGGTTTTAAATATCTTGGAAAATTGCGTAGCTAAGTACTAAGATGTTCTTACATAAGACTTGACTTAACCTATAAAACTACTTCTACGCTTTTAAAAACTGAGTTTTCTTTAAACAAAAGACCAACTTCTAGGGGTGGCGGGGATGAAGAGGGGAACTTACCACAAAGGTTCGATGGTTTTCAACACAATTTAATACAAAAATAACTTTATAAGAAGAGGTCTACTAATTGACAGCGCTAATGCCAGCATTCTAAATAATTTCTACACCAAATCTAGAAGTTTGGGGTTGTTTTGGAGAAAAAACAACTGATTTTTATAACTGATTACAGTCATAAAAAATATGAAAGCTGGTGAGTATAGCAGATATGTAGTTTCATTCCTGTCTTACTTCCAATGAAAATCATCACTAGAACAATAAAAACATCTGATGTCTATCTGATCAAGACTCATTCTCTCTGAAAAAGTCTGGAACAGAACACTTTACATTTCTCGATCTGATCAGTGTTAAACAGGGCTATTAAAAATGCATGGAAATTCAAATATACTCTGATATACTCAAAGTGGGATCAACAGTCCATACTGGCCTCAGAATCACCCATGGGGGAGATCTGCTGTCAGACTAAATATCTTTTTTAAAAAGAAAACCGCAGGATCATCAATGGGGCTACTAATTAGCCTGCTAACTCTAGACTGAAATAGTCTTGTAAAGAATACACCACCTTCATCAACTTCATGGAATAAAAGCTTGGTTTAAGATACAAGTAATGGAGTATAGACAGGAATAATATACATTCAGATGGTTACTTTTTGAATGCGTAAGCACAGATAAGCTTCTTGAGTGTCAAGGTTTTAGTTCGAAGATGGACAGTAAGAACCTCTCATTGCTGACTGAAGTTGACAGTGACCAGAGAACCATAGACAAGAAGAAATCCAAAAGTAAATCAGGGCACACCTATACTGGTGTTTCTACTCAGTTTAACAATGACAAATATGCCTATGATGAGGACAGTCCCTGTGCCACAGCAAAGGGAAGCAGGTGGTATGTTCAAGTGTCTGAAGTAAACAAATACTTGTTGAATACTCATTGAGAACTATATGATAATGGTTTGTGGGATGCGGATGGTGCTTCTCTCCTTTGGCAGAAGATGTTCAAATTTTCTTTCCCTCATTTCCCCTACTTTATTTCCATTTTGTACTGATTCTCTAATGGAACTTTGTTATCAAAAAAAAAAAAACCAAAAAAGGTGAATAAAATATAAAATATTCGCTGTGCCATAAAATATTGCTTTATGTCATACTGACTTTTGTGGGGTATTTTAGTATTTCATGGTAATAGTTAGCGTTACTCAAGAGATGAGCCTAAGCTGATCTTAAGTACCATCCGGGAGGTTTATACATTTTCAGACTCATAAATTCTCCTTATGAATTGGGAATCATTTAAAAAGCTCTGGAAATATGGAAATAAACCATAAAGTACAAATCATGGTACTAACATCTCTAATTCATCTCAAAGGTGAAAAGGGGCATATTCTTCACTGTCAAAGGAGGAAGAGCGGGTTTCAGCCACTAAGTTCAATAGCCTACTGTTCTGAGTCAGATCTGGATTCTTCAGGACCACAGGGTTAAAAACCAAACCCAAACAAAAAACCCACACCATCCAGGAATTATTTGAGTCCTTTAATCTTCAAAGGTGGATAAACTGAATCTTATGTGGTTTACCTTACAAGCACCACTCGGGCACCGTACTACATAACGTTTTTCCCAATGGAAAGAAGCCAACGTCTTTAGCCAAATGTCTAGCCCCATCCTTTGCTGGCTCTTCTGCTTTGCACCACTGCAAGCGCCTATCTTTGGTGGTGTGCACCATACGATATGATAACAGATCTATGAAAAGTGACCTTGATTTGAAATTTCACAGGGCAAAAACTTCCCGAAATTATGAAACCTGTCCAATAAAAGAGGCCAATGCGGACTAAAAATTTTATTTGAAAATTAAACTTTTGTTTAAAAAATTAGCTCCCTACCTGAGAACGCTAAAAGCTTATTTATTTCTTGTCTGTCCAAGACAGTAAAGTCCATAATTTACTGTAGTTTATAAACTATAATTCACTTTGTTAAGCTTTGTTCTGAACTCTGAATCATACAATCTCCTAATGCAAACAAATGTCTTAGAATTTTACAGCGAAGATCCCTATATCCAGTGTGATTTCACTGGTCATTTTCATTTTCAATGAAAAGGAAGTTATGGCAGCTAAGGACAAACTGTGACACTACCACCTGGCTTATCTGAATTTTGAGGGGATGCCAGGCACTTTCTAAGGGAGGGCACACACAGTTCTGCATAAGTATTGCATCACTCTTGAAACAGTCACCTTTTGCTGAAGAAACTATTGCTTTAAATTATTTCCTTTACTAAATATATCCTCTATTTTCCCAACAAGCTATTTAAGAATCTAAACGTGGGAGTCTCTAATATCAGCCAGTAGCTTCTAGTCGCCACAGTTTCATCCAGTCATACCACGAGTGTTGCTGAAGAGGACAGTCTCCTATGAACAAATGCAAAATATCCATATTTATTCTGTTGAAGATTCTCGATCTCTTAAAATATTTCTATTTACAGCCAACATGCCAGGGAATGACAATCTAGACTGTGCAGGAAGTTGAATTCAGGCAAGAAAGAACAAAACTGCAGATTAAAGATTTTGCTTCTATGGTGTCGCCCGTTTCCAAGGAAATCTGACTTTCAGTATACCATTATTTGTAGTTTTGAGGGGGGTTTTTGTAATTATTTTTTTAAGATCAGAATAATAATGCCTACTCCATCAAATATAACCATAAACTTGATCACAAAGACCTATGCGTTTCATTCCTATGTGCTTTCTTACTTTAATTAATAATATTAATCACAATTTTAAAAATAAAAGATACAACCAGATCAAATTTCTGTTCAAATTACTGTTCAACTATCTCTCTATCCTAACTCCCAAATAATAAGAAGTGCAATTCTCACAATCTCCTCTTATAATCAGACTTCCCTGACTGAGCTTTCCACAGGAAACTCTAATCTTTAACTCATCATCTATTAGAGCAATGAAATAATTATCAAAAGATATTCATAGGCATGAAAGTCAGAACTTCCTTAGGACCTGACATTATATGTTATAATTCACTTCACTACATTCACTACATAGTATTATTCACTACAATACATTTGTAGTTACTGCTTACCTACACAAAACTGTTTTTTTATTATTATCATTTATGATTCCATATGTATATTTTTACATACAGTGACATATCATTACCACTGTTTGAACTGACTTGGCCTTATTTTATTTCCTACAACATAAACCTTCAAGCAGATATTACAGTTTAAAGTACAGGAGGCTGTTCACCTCTTGTAAAAATGCATACGAAAGTCTAAGTATGGAACCGTGCTGGTCAATACATGACTAATACAGGTCAGTTACCTCTAATACACATTTTGTTACCTCTTAAGCCAAACAGCTGCAGCTTTTAATTCAAGACTGAAGCTTGGATACACAGTACGGACGTTCATCAAAATTTGAATCTATGTTTTGAGCCAAGCTTCTATCCTTCAAGGCTCACTTTTGTGAATCTAACATGTTATTGCAGATGTAACCAGTGACACTAGGGCTTCACTTTTAAATAAAAATTTATTCTTATTCGTCTTATTACGTGATGCTTTGCAGCTGCACTGATTCAGCCATTTATGACTGTTTCATCACATGAAAACATTACATATACAATTTTCCATAAAAATTCTACTTAATTCTAGTTGTTAAATATACTCTGTATTAGTTATTAATCTGTAATAACGGTAAGATACAAAGTTGCTTATAAAGGAATACCGGAGGAGCCTATTTTCTGCTTTCGGTCACATAACATTTTTTCAGGACTACAGAAGTTTAAAGAAAATCAAACGACAAGAAACAAGTTCTCACTGACATCAGCAGCAAATCCTGAAATATCTTTTACTTGCTGTTTATTGCAGCGTGTTTTAAGGCAGGACTTCAGGAGCCAGGACACCCAGCCTAGATTTCTAAGTCAGGGAATTATTTGTCTGTTGAAATACTCTGGTTATTATTCACCTTCCTTTAAAGAGTTAAGTGTTTCCTACATAAGCTCACTAGACCTGGACGGAGGAATACATGGTGCTACAGTTTTGAAAAATAAGTTGTAACTTACTGATCAGTCCTACATGACCTTAGAGAGGTAAAGCGGAATCGTTGGTGTAATTAATAAGTATGATTGATCCAAAGCTCACAGGATTTAATAATAAGGTCTTGAGAGACAAAGAAAGCCAGTGTTCCTAGAGCTACTCTCACACAGAACAAGAGCTGTGGCTGTGCTCTTTGGATTACAGCAATTCTATCTGTTTATCTTTAAGCGCGAGATGGATGTACAATTTGATGACAAGACATTAGAAAGCATCATGAAGACATTACTACTGAGTGTGCTCCATTGGGTACAACATATGCTACTGAGATACTGGAAATATGATGTAAGGATAAGATATTGCCCAGGGAAATCATTTACTGAAGGCAGATAAACAAAGCATGTAGTGCAAAACCCAAAATAACACAGTTGCCTCTGTAGAATAGCAGAAAGTCTACTAATGTAGAACAATTCCTCAGTTTCACTGCTCTGCATTTCAAGAAAACACCAAATGGGCTATGTTATTGCCAAAAGTAAAATGATTCCGGCTTCCAGAGTGACCAATTTTTAGCCAAGATTGGAAAAACAATGGGACCCAAAGACATCTAGCAAAACCCATTCTCTCCTCCTGATTAGAGCAGCCAGTTGACAGAGGGCAGATACATTCAGCTAAGTCACTAATCTCAGAAAAAAATTCAGCCTGGTCCTCCAAGGAGTGAAGGACATAGCATGTAGCACCTGTCTCAAGCCTCATGACAGCTCCATGGAGCTCAGAAGTGTTTTCGTGGTACTCATCAGGTACCCCAGCTTTCTCCAACCTCAGTGAGACTGTAGTCATAGAATCATTTAGGTTGGAAAACACCTTTAAGATCATCAAGTCCATTCATTAACCTAACACTGCCAAAACCACCACTAAACCATGTCCCTAGGTGCCACATCTACAAGTCTTTTAAACAGCTCCAGGGATGGAGCTCACCCATCCCTGGTTGGGCAGGGATGGGCAGCATTTGAAGAGGACGGGCAGCCTGTTCAAATGCTTGACAACCTTTTCTGTGAATTTTTTTTTCCTAATAGTGAATTTAAACATCCCCTGGTGCAACTTGAGGTTGTTTCCTCTTGTCCTAGTAAATCGCCTTCTGAAGGAACACAGGTCTCCCTGCAGACTGGAGGGACGAGGGGAGGCTAAAATATTTAACACAGGTACTCAGAGTAACCTGCTAAGGCACGTACCTATGTTTTTAAAACTCTGACACCTGTACTTGGCATCTACAGTGCTTCAGTCCTTAAAAGGAACCATCTACTGGTAATACTTGTACCACACTGTAAATGCTGAAAATTTTTAAAAAAAAGATAAAAAGAAAAAGAATGAGGTGCCAATCTGTAAGAAACTTGGCAGGCACAGACCATATTGAAAGGGAGAAGGCTTCATAGAAGGAACACATCTGGAGGATATCTGTGCTTGCAACCTCTCTGTAAACAACTCTTTTACTAAGTGATGGTTTCACTTCAGCAATGGAGTCCTAACCAATCCCACAGCCACGCAGCAAGCTTTGATCAATTAGTGCTTTGACACTGGATAACATATTATAGAAATGCAGAGACCTATTATTACTTTCCACTCTGAGCTAGAAAATATTACGTAATAGGAACAGGGTACACTAAAAGCTATAAATCACAATGAAGTAAGAAAAATGGTCATTTTCCAACTCTGTGTTCATTCGCCAATCTGAGAAACAGTAGGTAGAGTGTATTTATGGTGGAGTGCTATTTCCCGAGGTTTTAAAAGGTGTGCTGAATCACACAACTGATTTATCCTGTAAATACTCATATTTATTACAACCAGACCTAATGTTGACTGAAGCAGATGCAAAATTTTCCATTACTCCAGATGCTTTTAGCAAGTTTTGTGTTTATATCAGAGCAAGAACAAACCAAGTAGGCCATCGGGAAAGATATCAACCAATAATAATCCAAAGCAATACTAAGATCGCATGATAATGCATCACACATTTCTGGCTGATTGTTCAGCAGTCCTGGAATCAGCAAGTTTCACCTGTTCAATTTTTTTTTCATCAGAGTCTACTCAATTTGCAGATACAATCATTTTATCATTTTTCTTCAGCAAAGTATAAAAGCAAGTTTGTCAGAATCATTGTCTCACCATTAATATTAAAGCTCTTCATTATCTCTTCTGACAGAACAGAGCAGTCTTCGAACATCCTAGCGAAAATTCCAGTTCATTCATGAAAGTAAGAAACCGAGCAAACACCACGAGAACTGCATAGAGCTTTCAAGACCAGTGTATAAACTGCGTTTTGGCCTCTGCTCATGAAAGGACAGGAGTCACTGCCTCAGACTACAAACATCTGTCCCTTGTCTCAGCTTCGCGATTAGGCCCACAGCTGCTTGTTAAGCTCTGAAAGTGAAGAGTCCTAATCTACAATAAAGCCTGTCTACAAATGCTGTCAGAGGCAGCAGGCAGGTACGAGCCCTCCAGGTCATTTGTGTTTGATAGGTAAGCCCTGCGACATCAACCTATGGAAATTTACTGCCTGTCACAAGGTACTTGCTAATCAACTAAGTTACAATTAAGCCAGGAACTGAAGCTGTAACTGCTCCTCATTCAAACCTTTGGGCCTTTTCATGAAGCTTTGCTTTGAGGAAAAAAGTGATCAAAGTTTTAATTTTAACTCTAGAAAGGCAAGTATAATAAAATCTTAATACAACACATGACAAATGCAAAGTGTCTGCTAATTATAAGTACATGGCCATGTAAGACTCGAAGCAAACCACAGGCGTTTCAGGAGTGATTTTGAACCTAGCCTTTATTTCTTCAAATGCAGTTAATCAAGAGTGCAATTAATTGAGAGTACAAGTAGTGGCACTTTGATCACATTCTGCCACCAGTTACACCCATCCAAGCCCACAGTAAGTGACTTCAACAGTTCACTAGATATAAACTGAGGCAAAAAAAAATTGTCCAGTTTACAATTATGGTTCCTTTTACTAATTTTGACTACATATGAGTAATTTCAGTAATTCATATTCACTTTACCTGATCTTTAACAATTATTCTGTCCTCTGCAGGACAGAATTTTATTTTATCACCAGGTACCAAAATATACGGTATACGCATTACGGAAAATCACTTTTTGAATGTTGGTTTGCTTTTTTTTAAAAGTAAATATTTAAACTATATGCCTGAATTTTGAACCTGACAACTAGAAGCACAAACAGTGAAAAAGGCTTGATTGCTTGTCTGCAAATTTTAGCATGCAGCACAAGGTGAAATTGTCACCCACTGCGAGTCTCATGGTAGAGCAGAAAAACATCTCATTAATAAAACATCACTATGCCAAAACCTAATATTTTCTAGACTTTACCAATGAAACTACCACGTAGTAGAGCTAATTCTCCTTGCCCAAAAACAACTGTGCATGCCAATTTATTTGACTGTGATTTCCATTTTCTAGGTAAAGTTTACTGCACTTTATTTTTGTCTGAAAAATTACAGATCACACCTATGTTCTACACACAAGTCAAAATGCAGATATTAAGCTAAAACCAGGAGAAAATGTTCACATTTCAAGTTCAAAACACAAGGATATTGTAAAGCACTACTTTCTCTACATCTTGTTTAGATATTAAAATAAAAATCTAGATTTCTGTAATATATGTCTTATTTTCAACTGTAAATACTAAAGAATATATCTGTCTTTAATACAAGAAATTAAGTAATCTGTTTCCTTCAGATCACCTGGTTTAACTTAGCTTTAAAAGAGAATGTACCAATGTTGACAGTTGATGAAAATCCCAAACACTCATGAGGTTAGTCACCAGAAGTAGTCTTCCACATGAGCTATAGCGATACTTTTTTCATCCACTAAGTAACCTGTATACAACTTCAAGCCCAAACTTTGCTTCTTATCCTCCACTTCAAAGATGAAAGTAACTCTCTTCCACATAGTTGATATGCATAGCAACTTTCACCCTAATAGAAGTTCCTAAATTTATCTGTAACAAAATATAGCAGAATGTGTTACTGAGAATAAAACATGGTTTCTGCAGAGCAGCAAATCTTCCTAACTGTACACTACAGAGAGTGAAAAATTCTGTATTACAGTGACACCTGAAAGAGAAAGCAGAAACTGCTGAAGGCTCTGACCAGGCCACTGGAGTTACTACTTGCCTACCCTAATGAAAGGCACGCTGGCTCAGTTTACAACTGTATTTGATGATGATCACAATTCTCCTTTCATAAGAAAGGCACCATTTCTGTTAGCAGACAATACGCAGTAATCTCCAGACTGACAGGCTTCCCGTACTTAAATTCACATCTTTGGTTAAGGTCCAAATATTTTGAAGAAAGGCACAAGCTAAAGGTGAGAGGCAGCAGAGACGATCTCATGTGAAAGCTTCTATAGTCAAGCTTAACTGCTGCCAGACGAAAAGCAAGTATGTTCATAATCAGGTTAGCAGGTATGGGTTTACTGTTGAGAATCAGCTTAGATCTTCAGCTATCAGTGAAAATGGAACCTACCTCAAACCTACAACTGTTCTGGTAAACATAAGGTAGGCAGAAAATGATACAAGAATCATAGAATTGACTAGGTTGGAAAAGACCTTTAAGATCATCCGTCCAACCGTTAACCTAACACTGCCAAAACCCCACCACTAAACCATCTCCCTAAGTGCCACATCTACACGTCTTTTAAATACCTCCAGGGATGGTGACTCAACCACTCTCCTGGGCAGCCTGTTCCTTTGCTTAATAAACCTTTCTGTGAAGAAATTTTACCTAACATCCAATCTAAACCTCCCCTGGTGCAACTTGAGCCCATTTCCTCTCATCCTATTGCTTGTTACTTGGGAGGAGAGACCAACATCCACCTCACTACAACCTCCTTTTCAAGTAGTTGTAGAGAGCGATAAGGTCTCCCCTCAGCCTCCTTTTCTCCAGGCTGAACAGCCCCAGCTCCCTCAGCTGCTCCTCACAGGACTTGTTCTCCAGACCCCTCACCAGCTTCATTGTCCTTCTTTGGACATGTTCCAGGACCTGTGTCTTTCTTGTAGTGAGGGGCCCAAAACTGAACCCAGTATTTGGGGTGAGGCCTCACCAGTGCCGAGTACAGGGGGATGATCACTTCCCTACTCCTGCTGGCCACACTATTCCTGATACAAGCCAGGATGCTGCTGGCCTTCTTGGCCACCTGGGCACACTGCTGGCTCATATTCAGCCAGCAGTCAACCAACACCCCCAGGTCCTTTTCCACCACGCAGCTCTCCAGCCACTCTTCCCCAAGCCCGTAGCACTGCACGGGGTTGTTGTGACCCAAGTGCAGGACCCAGCACTTAGTGGCATTAAATCTGGAAGCCTGGAAGTCTCTATGGTCACTAACACTGTTGAACTGAAAGCTCACCTCCTCATTCTGTTTTGATCACTCCATCTAGCTCTACTTAAGACAAAATTTGCTCCAGAGGGGCTTAGCCCTAAGCAGTATGGTCACAAGCCAGTAGACACTACTGGACTTCAGTACTAAAGCTAAGTCCCTGGCATTTAAACCAATTACACACAACTGCGGAGATTTATGAATCCGAAGGAGTGTTTTTTAAAGACATCTGTCAATAGGTCTAGGCAAGAACTCTACTTCAAGCGCAGAAGGCCCAGATACAAAAGAGAAATTAGGACCAAATGTAGCTCCTGAAGAGCATTCACAGTCTTACATTGAAAATTATGATCCTCAACACTTCAGCCTAGCCTTTGGGGCTCTTGAAAGCTACAGTAACAGAAAAGTTTAGTTCCTAAATTTTTGCTTTTGCACAGGAAGTGACTGCCTACAGCTTGTCATGGATGAACAAGTCAATTGTTTAATTTATGTCTAAGAATAATTATGAGTCTCCAGCCAAACAGCTAAAGAACCCGACCTGAGTATAACCAGTGTGAATCAATCATAACAAATCTGAGAAAAATATGGTGAAGAACAAAGACCATTTCCACTTCGCCCAATTATGAAATGGTATAGTAGGAAGAGGACTAAGGTCAGAATAACAGAGAAGCAAGATGTGTGACTTCCTAGGTTTATAATCAAAAACTCTTATCTTCCAGACTGTCCTAGAAAGTAGGACACAGGATTTAGTACAGGGGCATCTCTACCATCCAGTAGTCACGCACTTTCCTGTGAGAAAAGGTCTGTGGGATTGTACCTTTCAGGAGGGAGACGGGGTTTCCATGTTTTAAGTAAAACAGCTGTTGTATAAGTAGATGCCTAAGAAAATACACTGCCCTGCTTGCCTATTCACCAATTACCCAATTAACCATCTGTGTGCCTATCTAAGCAAACTCCATCTGTAAATTCTTGTGTGATAATTCGCACATTCTGTACCACATACTTGACAGCTATATCTATCATTGTGTTGGTGGATGTGAAATTCCAGAAATTGCAGAATTCTCCCCTAGAAAGATAAAGATATTCAAAGGAAAAAAATCATAGTCCTTTGGACCTACGCCATGTAAATGCCTCTGTAAAAATTTCATCTATTTTCTTCAACTTATGTTTTAAAACCCAGGTCTATATAGCTTCATGACAGCCTAATGTTTTCACACAACAGTAACTAATATCAAATATTGCATATATTTACCTCTTAGCTAATAGGCCACAGCACCTTAGAGATTGTTTGAGCTCAGACTAGGCTATCTGTAACCAAAAAAACCCCACTCTTATTCTGATGTCAGATTCAGACTTCCTGGTGGAGGGGGAGGATGGGCAGGAAGACTTTTTTGGGTTCATTTTGCATATTTGCTTAAGTTTCTTTCCAAATCTAACATACTTAGTAAACCAAGAGGGTTCTCTTGTAATACTGGTAATAAAAGAATTCCTACTATCTCTAAATTATATTGCCAAAAGAATTCTGAATTTTGACCATTTGCCATTTTTCCTGACTTTTTCTCATCTTTAAGGACATACACCACAATAAGCTACACTGATCAAAACAGATCTCTCCGTGGCTTTGAAAAGGCCATAGGTGAAGGCTTCTAGAAGAGTTTTTAGATATTGGTTACCCTGTGAAGAGATAGGTTCTTATTTAGTGCCTATCCCACTGAAAGTTTTGATTCAGAACCAGAGATGTATGATCTTAGTTTCACGTTCAAATAACTGTTCTCCAAAAGAGACGTGAATCTTGAGTGATTTGGGGTTCGAGTCCAGTCTCATCCTGTCCCGTAATTGCACTTCGTGGCTACTGTCATCATATTATGTCCACGTTGTGTTCCTTAAAGGGTAAGCCTGAAAGTAACAGTGACCTTCTGATTAATTGTAAAGCCTTCAGGTACATGCACTCAAGTACAAGTGAGAGTTGAATGCTGATGGATAATATCATTTTGGTACCACTCAGTATTTACAAATTTTGTAACTGCATAGGAAAGCTGCTGAAGGAAACGTGCTAAAGTACTGAGACTTCTCTTTCCTAAAATCTATTTAATTTCACTTTTTAAAAACATCATTTTTTTTCCTAGAATTTACAAGGTATGAATATGTTCCCTTTCCTTTGAACTTCTTTCCCATTTAAAAATCTTGGGGACTTTTGTATTGTATATTTATTTTATCACGTTTGATTTTATTGTCTCATATGGTGCCTCAAGGTTTTTGACAGTAATGAAAGGTGCTACATAAATAAAATAAATTCCTTTTTGCACTCATATTCAAAAAGAGAAGATCAAGAGCACTGCGGCTTTAAAATTGTATATTCAGCCCTCAGTATAACTTTTCTTTTAGAATGTGTGCATATTAGAATGTGTCCATACATATATGCATTATATCTACATATGTCATGTTAATGTGGTTTAAACATGTACACCTCCCACAGGTCCAGAAGAGCTTTTATAACCCTTTTGACATCTATGGAGCAACAACATTACTTAGTCTACTGAAATAAATAAATGAACACTAGATCACAAGATCAAAAAAGTAAAAATATTTTAGAGGATTAAAAGAATTACTATTTTACCAAATATCATTAAATATTCATTTAAGAGATTACATCGGAGTTCTGTGTAGTAATACTTTTTCTCATTTATGTCCAAATATCACAGGTATAAACTCAAAAGGAATATATCACAAAGTAAAACTCTTTTAAAAATTAAAAATTCAGCTTCTGTAATATTTTGTTAATTTTCAGAAAAATATTCAATGGATCTTTTTATAAAAATTGCAAAAACTGTTGATTAGTATTTGTTTTAAAACTAGTTCTAATTTAAATAGGTATTTTTGAAACAGGAATGTTGATCTTGTCCTGATAAAATTTGAAATTAAGTACTTAGGAAAATGTAAGTATGACAAATTGAGGTGAGAAAAAGACATATACACCAACCATCAAACACATGAATCTTTCCTTACGAAAGTTAATGTTTACCACGTAGCATCAGGGGTAAAATAAAGTTAGCTGCAGATTAATTTTTTTTAGGTGGATTAGACTATATATCATTGGTTGAAGCAAATTCATTTGTATGATGGTAAGAATTTGCTCTGCATTCTGATATGATTTGTTGCTCAACTTCTGGTAAATACTGTAAAGAAGAGTAAGTTTAGCAAACTGATTTTTAGAAATAATAGGCAGTGTTACATACATCTAGCACTTACTCATCCTTCTTTCTATTCCTTCTAAAATCTAAAATACATGCTCAACTATAATGTAAAAGAAGGATTCATATTATCTAATTTTATGCACCTATTAATCAGATGTCTAATCTAATCCACTTTATTTTAGATCATCCCATCTTTCCTCGGACATCTACAATATCCTGGCAGAATTCAGCTCCCAGGCAGTGCCCCGGACCATGACTGCTAAGGAAAGCTGAGACAACTGGCGAGATGCTTACCTTTCAGATGGTCAACACTAGGTAAGATGAATCACTTCCCCAAAATGCTTAAGTACTTTGGTTGTACAAGACAGTAGGTATTGGATCGACACTCATTCAGAAGAAGAGGTTAGATATGTCTAATCCATTATAAGAGATTTGAAGAAAGTGACCACGGCACATCCAGGCACACACCACACTCCGTGGGAGCATCTCTTCCCTCCCTCCGGTATAAATACTGCAGTAACTACAGCAATAAATAAATTATTCCGAATTATACTTTTAGCTGCAAATGAATAGTGAAATTGAAGGAGCAATAGCAACAGTATGTAGACCAGGTGAAAGCAAACTGCAACTTCCCCAAACAATTGTCCTGTCTTTCTATTACATGATGCTGCATTTCCTTAAGCTACGTGCAGACTGCTTCACTTCCCCTTGACCCCAAGAAATGACCCTTTTCTCAGGTCATTTCCCCATTCTTCGTTCAGATACAAAATTTTTCCGTACTGCTTTTGCGCATTCATGAATTTTTTTTTAAAACAAAGCAAGTCTAAGGTGAAATGGCTCAATAACACACAAAAGAGATAACTGTTACTGTCAAATCTTTCCAGTTCCTCCTCAGCCTTCTGGATTCTCACAGATTCACTAAATGTCTTCTACACGTCAAATATGCACATTTCTCAATGCTTAAGATTAACTGTATTTGGTTTTGTGAAATACAATTTCTAGGACAGTGTAATATTCTCAGACACTGGGCTTAATATTTTAACTACTAAACAAATTAGTTATTACAATATCATCTAATATCATATCATACCTAATATAAAACCACACATAACATTTCTTCTGAGACTCTTTCCCCTGCCTACACCTTGGCTTTCTGCTCATAATTTAAGTATAAAAATCCCATAAATATTTGTTATGCATCTTACTACTTCTCGCTATAAATCATTTTTTAAATTGTCCTATTTAATGGCCTAGCTAATTACTGCTTGTCTAAACTCCATTAGCACCCTTTCCTCCCTCCTCCCTAAAGTAGACAAGTCATGCTTCCAGACAATTTGTACCATAATTTTAAAATACTGCATAAAGTATATTTAACAAAAGGATTAAAAGTTATGAATTTCATTATTTTTTCCTCAGCATTGTTTTTCTGAAGGAGTTATTTTAATTAGTTAAGAACACATGTGTCCCTCATAATGAAACACAGGAGAGATATGCAACCCTAAAACTTCTGATCTAAAATTGTTAGTGGGAGGAAAAGCAGTAGAAACATGAAAAATTGCATTTAACAGGAACTGAGTTGACATTTATGTGAAAGAATAATCAAAATAATATTTTGTTTCTTGATTTGACAATGTTTTCTGATTTACAAGACCAAGTGAAGCTAAGCAATATATTTCTTAAATGGGAAAGTTGCTCTACATAGAAATTCAGGCAACTATACTACAATCATAATGCAAAAATGTCATCTAGAAATGACATTTCAGTAGCATATCAATGAAATTTTAACATCTTTTAGTGAAAATTAAGAATATAAAAGATAGTGTATTAAACTTTCTCGAGTCAAAGCAGGAAAATATTTTACTATTTTGTTATAGTTTTGCAAATTATCATGTTTTTCCTGTCCATCAAAGCAAATCATATGAACTTCACTAATGAAGTGACTGGGAACACTTCAACCCAAATTGCATTCACAGTATTAAATCATCAGAATGTATCTCAACTTATTCAGCAAGACTCTCACCATCTCAAGACTGTGACCAAATCCCCTATAATATTAAGCTTCACTGTTATTATCCAGTTATCAAAAGGTAATCAAATGTAGCATGAATACATTACTTCGTTGCTAAACTAACATAACCAAGTTTTCTATACAGTCAAACATAGTAAAGCAACAGTATTGTATTTATTAGTTTTTACAGTCAGGGGCAACTAGTATCACAGACAAAGACTTAACTGTTCAGTTCTATCTAGTTCTATCTTTCTAAAGCATATATTTAAAGAATATAATTTCTTACACTAATCTGAGTTCAAACCTGTATCTTTTGCTCATGAGGAAAAAATCAGAGTGTCTTTAAGAGAAGTAGCCACAGAAAGTTTACTTGCACAAGTGTATACATAAGTAAAGAAGCTCAAAGGCATATAAGGAAAAAAATGTTGCAGCTGTATCTGATACAAAACTCTCATTCAGGACTGACAGTGCTCTGCCTTTTGCAATATTAGTAAATGAGCAACCAATATATCCGCTACACTAATTACATATCGCTACCTACTACTTTAAACAAAGCAGAGCATATTTTTTGCGTATCACAGAGTGATTCCATCCTAAAACAGCTGTCTAGCAGTGTAGTGTTATTATCTCCTTATGCCAACACCATCAGGCTGCATTCCCAAAAGGGGCTGCCCTACCCTTCTGCTTGCTCTTACAGTCATGCTGCCTTCCTTCTTGGATTAGCACACGTATTTGTGTGGCCATCAGGTGAACTAGATAAAGAAATTGATTTGAATTAAAATTGAACCACGGAGGATGGGGGGAGAAGCTGGTTTTCACTTGGAACGGTTCCTCCCCTCAGTTCAGTCTACGGACACACAAACATTTGTGCCGTATGTGACAGCCATATGAACTCACAGCCAAAAGAAAGAGGACATCGGTGTCTTTCTCAGTAGCATGCCAGTTTAAAGCCACTCCTGAAGTAGGGTGCACAACTGAAAGAATAGATGACCCTCTAAAATTATTTATTTCCCTTCCTGTAGAGGAACCTAAATAATTACCTCCTCTTGGATGCCAAACAATTAGATAGCTAAAGACTCTTACACAGGTATCACTGCATATGAAGTGACTCTTCTGCAAACAAGCGTATGTTCAAATATATTTCCAGAGTCCTTTAGACCTTTTTAAATGTGACTTACAAGAGTATCCTCGTTTCTCCATATTTCTTCCCGGAAGTATTTAAAAGACAGGCAGACACAGCGCTTAGCAGTGTGGTTTAGTGATGTTTTTTGTCAGTGTTAGGTTGATGGTTGGTCTCAATGATCTGAAAGGTCTCTTCCAACCCAGGCAATTCTATGATTTATAAAAAAAACACAACCAGCAAAATCACAATAACCAATTATTTTCTCACTTCTTTCTGTCTCTTCATGATGCTACAAAGAATTTTATAGAGAGAAATCGTAATTGTAAAAAACTGTTAAAACCGAAGAAAAAGATAGCTGAAGTCATTTGCACAGCTTATATTAAATGTTTCCTAAAAATGCATCTATGTACAGAGAGCTGTACACCAGCACAGCTTAAAAAGGTAAGTAAGAGAGTTGCCCCAAGTGAGACACCTCTGAATGTTAAATTCTCAAAGAGCTCAATTTGAGGACTATTTCTAGGAAGTTGGTTCTATGTTCTTTACAGACAACGTCAACTGCTTTTGACTTCATCAAAAACAGTTCTATCATATTTTTAATCATGCCAAAGTCTATTTAGAAAGGTGTTGTGTTTAAGTCCATATGCACTTAGAAAGCCCTTGTTGATCTATCTGCTAACTCAGGAGCAAATCTAGAACTTGAGATGTCTAGAAATTTTTAATTCAATAGTTGTAACTCAGAACAATTCAGTCAATTTGGATATTGTAATTCTAGCATTCATTTATGGAAACAATATGTCTAGAATAACTTTATTTTCAAAAGCTAATAATGTTTTAAGACTATTTACCTCATAAGACAAGGGTTGCATTTGTGGTCTTATGAAGTAAGTGAAAACTGTCTAGATCACCAGGCTTAAAGGCTTGCTATCAAACCCAACTGGAGTCCAGAGGTACCTCTCAGGGGTCAGTATGGCTAAATATCTTCATTAATGGTTTGAACAATAGCACAGAATGCCCCTCAGCAAGTCTGAAATGGTATCAAATTGGTAAGAGCTGCCAAGACATGCTGCTGCTACTCAGAGGAGACCTGGAGAAGTGGGTTGTGAGAAACATGAAGTTCAATAATGGCAAATCCTAAGTTCTGCATTTGGGACAGATTAATCTCATGTACCAGTACAGGCTGGGGACCAACGTACTGAAAAACAGCTTTGCTACAAAGGACCTGTCAGTCTTGGTGAACAAGGCAAGCATGAATCAGCAGTGTGCCCTTGCAGCAGCGAATGCCAAACACATCCTTGGATGTAAGCAAGAGTCCACACAGCAGGCTGAGGTGATTGTTCCCCTCTTATTCAGGAAGAGTGAGACCACATCTCAAGTACCACGTCCAGTCTGTGTCTCCCCAGTCCAAGACACATGTAGACTGTTTTGGAGTGAGTCTGGACGAGGGATCGCAAGACTGCCAAGGGGCTACAGTAAGATAAGGTCAAGAGAGCTGGGATGTCCAGTCTTAGGAAGGGTTCTTCCTACTATCTTCAAATACCTAATGGCAGGGTACAGAAGAGACAAAGCCACGCTGCTTGGAGGTGCACAGAGATAGGATAAGAAGCAATGGATGCAAGACACAGCAAAGGAAATTTTGATTAAATATTAGGGAAAAAGAGTTGACAGTGATGGCAGTCAAACTGTAGAACTGGTTGCTAAAACAGATTGTGGAATCTCCATCCTTGGAGATACTTAAAAACCTGACTGTGAACCTGATCTAAATGGGTTCTGGTTTCATCAGGAAGTTGATCTAAATGATCTCTGGAGGTCCCTTTCAACATAAAACATTCTATCATTCTATGGTTTCATTCTCGGTTCAAAAGTGAGTATGGGAAATAATCACCAATTCGGTCAGTTCTGAGTTAAACATTCATAAAAAGTATACTTCAGACTTCAGGCAAGCATTCAGGTATTTTTGTTAACATTATGGTCCTGTTATATAAATTCTCACATGTTCATTGAAGTAACTGGGCCTATGCCAGTATAAACTAACAAATAATTAGATCTCACACTTCAAAAAAGTATTAGAACTTCAGTTTTATATGTAGATTTTTTCACAGCACACATTCTGCCATCAATTTAAAATTAAACAAGTCTTCACTGCCTAACTTTTTCCGCTGTATGAATTTACTTTAAAAGGGCAAATTTAAAATCTAGAACTAAATTTCCTTTCACTTCTTAAAATCTATAAAGATGATGAGGAAATATCTGTGAGAAACAGACACATCTCCCCTCTTTAAAAACTTACCCCTAATTCATTCCAGCATAGGTATTTGAGTGTTTAGACATTCATAAATACAGTGTGCCTTTTTTTTTATTCAATGTGAAATCAGCAAAGGAATTTGTTTTATATAATTTTCATCAATTCTAAAGGCATGCAGACAACTTTGCTAACATGCAAATTTAATGGCAAAGATACTTGGTTTCATTCACATTCAGACTTCAGGTTTTAATGGCATTAGGAAATGAACAAGAAAAGCAAGAGGAAAATACTATTAGCATCCACAGAGCTGTTCATCTGCTTCGCTTTCTTTCACCACGACGGCAAGCAATGGAAGGAGCAAGATTAAAGCCCAGAGTATGGATATCATTTTAGAGCTATTCAAATACAGAGAAGCTAAATGATCATACCTCAGCTGTACACGCCTATTGCAACTTGTGTTTCACTTCCCAAATATACTGGGTTTAAAACAGAGCAGACTGCAGTTTTGATAACATCTGCTACAACAAATAACAAAAAAAAGAGTGTGAAGTCTGATGAATGTTTAAACAGAACATTTTTTATGGATCAGCTAAATCTTTTCTGCTTTTTAATTAAAAGTAAAGAAAATGGAACTTAATTATCCTGTAAAGATTAGCTTGTGGGCATCTTCCTGTAAATTACTTCTAATTGAAAGCAAATTGTCAAGTGACATTCAAAGTACTGTCCTTTAAAACACAGCTGTTCTATTGCTGATTTCAGAACATTACAGTGCTTTCTTGTTACAGTAAGGCATATTTGAATATTTTAACAATTTGACTGGGTTTGTATGGATTTCCATTTAGTATATCTTAATCACATTCCCTCCACCAAAAATCGGAAGAAATATTAACTACCTTATTGTACCAAATATCCTAAAGTAATTTCTCTTTGCCTTTGATTTTGAAGCTTATCGGTTAACCACTGATTAGCACATGGCATGGGTAACCGACCAGTTCCGGCTGGTAGCCTGCTTCCTAGCCTGCTAGCTAGATCATTCTTACTGCCAGGAGCCAATTTACTAGCAAAACCATTTTAAATATTTGAAGCAATATCAAGTAGCTTTATTGTATCAACTACAAACTGACAGTTTACCTTCTATTTCTTTTAGTTATTTATTAATTTAGAAATACTCAAAGAGCAAGATAAAACTATGGAACATTAATATAAGTTTATCAAATATATTTGATCGTTTTGATAAACCACTTAAATGTGACTTATCATTCCACTTGTAACTGCAACCTCAACCCAAAAACTTGTTACTGTCTTTTATTAAATCTTCCTTGAGACTGCAAGATTTCATTTGGATGGATTAGATTTCGGCCTTCTCCTTGCAGATGTGCTCATCTACCCCACGAAAAACTCATTTTATCCTACAACTACAAACAAATTCAAAACCGAACAGAGGTGGATTTCATATTTCTATAAAAATTACTGTAACATTTGGCATTTCTAGTGCGATCCTCCCACTTTTACAAGCTTTATTGCCTCCAAGACTGAATTTACACACTTCTCTGTGGCACTGAAAATAGATTCTTGAAACTTTCATATGAGAAGTGTAATGCTTTTACAGCATTAGGCTTGGAAAGCATGTCTACAGTTGAAGAGAAGTGGCTTAGGAAGAGTGTTTGGACACATTTGTTTTAGATGGCAAGAAGTACTACTTGCCCATTAGAGCTGTGACGTGACCAACTGCAGAGTTTGCCAGCACAAGGCTGATGGTGGGGTTGAATCCCCAGATGTGGGAGAGGGTGAGCTGGAAGAGGACTGGGACATTTGGGTTTTCTCAGAACCAGCTGCATGTGCAGCTTAGCCGTTTTGTAAGGAAATGGTGGTATCACTGGGGACATGCTGCTTGTGAACCACTCACAATATTTTCCCTCCTCTGTTTATCTCTAGAATGTATGATACGTGCCTTGTGGCTCTTAGCCAAATTCAGACTCATGTGTGTGCTTCAAAGGATTAATGTTTGCCGCACTAGAAAGGTATTTATGAACATGCAATGTCATCACTGGATTTGGGAAAAAGTGCTCATCTCTCTTACTTTAGTATGAATTTGTAAATATTAATCTAAGAAAAATTTAAAAGCACAACTTTATCAAGATTTAATTCTATTTGAGTTTAGTATCTTTTGTTTCCTACTAGGCTCATCATGTATCTGAACAACTTAGTAAAATCTAAACAAAACAGTAAAAAACATGCAGGCTAATTTTTATTGTTTCTTCATTTCCACTCCCCAAATTTAATGTTTGGGGTTTTTCCCCCACCATAAGCAGGAATGATACAGAAAGAAAGAAAGAAAATCATCTTGCATTACATCCTAAAGGCAATGAGATACATGGTTATTCATATTTATTGTGGAAGTAATATTAGAAAGATTATACTATGTTCTGCATAAAATACACTTAAGTGTCTAAGACATAAAGAATATCCAGTATATTCTTAAAAGCAGTTGCTTTCAATCTCACCTGCAGATTGTACTAGAAAAACATGCTACATTATCAGCAGCTGGTGTCAACCATAAGAACATAGCTAACATCCTCACATTCATTATACATTGTAAGCACTGCAGCAGTCGCCCAGATCAAGAAGATGAAGAACCATCAACTACTTGTTCTTTGAGGTTAAATTTCAAAATCTAAGATACAGCAAAACAGACCAGTAGTGGTTCTTGTCGTGTTCTCTAAAGAGCATTGAAAATCAAAACCAAAAAAATTTATGCAAGTAACACGTTTAATACCTTTGTGAAATTAGAACACTAAGAGAGTTCACTTTTGCCATAACGTAATTATTGAGGCTCTTTACTGCCTCTGATACCTTGAGAGAAACACATGTGCTACCAGGGTATGCCTCAGCAGCCTTCTCAATACTGTCTATGGGCTCCACCAACAGACGTCTCCGTAGGTTACAGTGCCTACTAGAAGATACGCAGAATAGAGCACTGAAGCTGAGCCTACAAATCATTTAAGATCATTACTCTCCTAAAAAAATTCCTGAGAAGATCACCTCAACTTAATACGCCCTTCTGACATTCACACGTCAACATTTCATTTTTCTTCTCCTTTTTCAATGTGATACCCAAAAAAGCACGTCCAGCGCAGTGCACCAAAAGTGCAGATAGGGGGAAGCAGAAGCCGAACTTTGTCACTACAACAAACAATATTTTTTAATGTTTTAATTTATATATGTCTGGTTGGTTTCTGCAATAACGTCCTGCATAATCCTTTGGCAACACGGCTAGGCATTCCTTTTGTTGATATCTATCATGAAAAGAAGACAGGAGAGTGATAATGCACCTGAAAGGGACAGACGTTCTCACAAGTTTCACAGAGAGGCCCTCTAGGACCTAGGGGGAAATATCCTTTCTTAAGAGATGTTAAAACAAAAAGTAGCAACCAAAAAACCAAAACAAACCAAAAAACCACGAAAAAAACAACACCCAAAAACCACGCAAACAAAATCTACACAGACCTCAATAAAGACCAATGTGCCTGTCAATAAACTACATCTCATCTTGGCCAATAGAGAGATTAAAGAATTAAAAAAAAAAAAATAAAATCTAACAAATTACAAAAACAGGGGGAGGTGGGGAGATACCACCAGAAGATTGCGAAAATATATACCACCAGTTGCCAAAAGTAGCACAGCAAACTTATATATGAACGGTGCCTCAGTAGCTGTATGTCTCCTGGAAATCCTTGAGATTTCTTACAAGAAATACAATTAAAATAGGAGTCAAATTTCATTTCTTTGTCATAAACCAGACACATTTTACCATCCCTATTTAAACTTTTCCTAAAGGGAACTCCACCACTATTTCTTCAGGGAAAAATTAAAAAGCAAAAAATTTGAAATATTTTCAACAAAATTCAAACTCTAGACTGTGGACTCATGTGACAATTTGTCTATAAGCAAATAATATGCACTAAGGAAAAATAACTTATTCTTTTTTTGCTATTACATACAGTGCCAAGAGCAAATCACAGAGCACAGCCAAATAAACATACTGTTTTCAGGAATCCTTATTCAATGCAGGAATAAGGACGAGGTAAATCCCACAGATCTACCACACCTAGTATTGACCCTTCCTTCTCACGAAAATTACAAATTTATGGTTATTTCTTCCTTTTTCACGGGGGATTCTTTAGTACGGATATAAATCCATCTATAAAAATATGAGTAATTCTATTACTATTATTACAGCCATTATCATTCTGATACATTACTTGAATTACAATGCTATTTTAGGAACATTAACAGACTTAAAAAATCGTAAAAATATTTTTACTTTCAGTAAATGGGAACTGGAATCCTTTATGCTGTTACACTATTTCCTGAATAACACAGAGCTATGTCACTTACAGTGGAAAAGGAGACATGAATAGGTGACCACCAGCTTGAACATACCAGAGATCCCACAAGCCAAGCTCCAAGCTCTGTCTTATGAGGTACAACAGACTATACCATACAGTTCTCCTATCCGCTGCTCCCATTTTAGTGAAAGAAACAATCGAGGCCTTTGATCTCCACAGGAAGCAGCAGATTTTAAAAAGGCAGATTTTAAACATTTTCCACAGTTTCTCCTATCCAGACACCAAAAACATAGAAATCACAAGCAGAAACAACCCAGAGCTTCCAAAATGCGAAGTAGGTCATTTCTCAGTAAAATCTACAAGTGTAGTATTTTCCATAAATAAAAGGTAGGGACTAAAACCAAGAACTTTCCTATTTGGATTTGGTCTTCCAGACATTATTTTTGGTATATTAATCCTGTCTAAGACAGTAGCATAGCATTAAGGAATGTGCAAGCCTTAAATGCCTCTTTTCATTAAAGCCAACTCATCAAAATCCCTGTATCATACACAAAAATGCACCGATAAACATTTCACATACAATTCTGCTTCCGAAAGAAAATGAAGCCTACAAATTAGGGCACGTCTGTTGCAACTTGGTATCACCCATATGATTAGGATATCAGTGGTAACAAACAAAATTATTCAAGATTCTGTAGTAGTCCAACTCTTGTTACACTTTCTCTCTCTTAAGAGAGGAAAAAAATCTCCCCAAAAAATCAATCTCAAAATAGAATAAAAAAATACAAGATCCTAAAACTTTTCTTAGTTTCCTCAGAGTAACCTGTCTGGAGTCCTCTGAGTAGGCACACACACATTCCAAGACATCTGATTCCAAGACATCTAATTTCTGGATTTGAAATCTGGGGGATAAAATTGCTGATATACAAGGATGAACATTTACTCACTCCTTATCCTAAGGGAGCTCATGAGAAGATGCTTCCCTTTGTGGCTTCATGCAAATGAGAATCTGAATATTTGAGCAACATTTTAATGTTAATTAGAATTATTAAATACATTCCAGTTTTACATATGCAAAAATCTGTAAACTCTTTTTTAAGATGGAAATATCTGTCTCTTGTTCGATGTTTTTTTTAAACAACATAAAATGGAAGTACATTTAAAACATATACAAGTACCATTTTTTATCTGACTTTTATTCATGAGGTAGACACAGATAAAAGACAGATTTCTTATACACTTTATGATACTTAAGATTTCACTTTTATTTCAAAATTGAAAGGAAGTCATGACACATGGTAGCACCTGTGGTACCTAATTACTGGCTGCATCCTGATATTTACATCATTATTAGGTGCCCAACACAATGTAACAACATAGTATAAACTATTGATTTGGAAAGTTATCTTCTTTGCTACAGAAGAAAACAAAAGCCCTCAAGTAAGATCTTCAGAGAATAAAAACGTATTGATATCAAGTAAAATATATCTACATAAATTTTTTATTTCTACATATGTTTGGTTGTTTGGGGTTTTTTTAACATGATACACAGTATCAGGATTGTCTCTGTAAAAAGTCAACATAATGAATTTTAAGATAGCATTGAACAGAAATTTCAACTGGATGGGTAGAGATAATCTGAAATTCAGATTATCCTTCACAAAGCCTTTCATTCTCTGGAACTCTGTAATATGCCCTTATAGGAGATTTGCACCCAACAAGTTCTTATAGGCGTTTTCACATCCACTCCTACACTGTCGAGATTTTTCTATACCAATCTTCCAAGTACAAAAGGTGTAACAGGTTGCAGTATGGCAAACTACATTCTAATTCTCAGACTTGAGGCTGAAACAAAATCAGGACTAGAATATCCTCCATATGGGCTGTGGGGGATCCTCCTCTAACTTTCAGAAACTGCCAAAGAGAAAATATTTGCTTTCAGTGTTCCTACATTGATCATCTCTCTTAGTTACAATGTAAAAATAATAATTTAGCAACCTAAAATAAAAAATTGTGATCAGAATTCTTCAGTGTCAGTTTCCAGAAACATATATGTGACTCATGGGAAATCACTGGGCATTTGAGCACATTAAAAAAAAAAGAAAGAAAAAAATGAAGAATTTGATTTACACCTGCTTCCTGAGCTACTATTAACTGCAGAAAGTTTGTGTTATTCTAGACCAATGTCTCCTTCATTAAAGAAAATTTTGTTTACGCTATTAGGTTTAAATATGTTGTGTATGTGAAGTTCTCTTCTAGATGTGTTAATTGTTTATGTGAGGTAGCTTTTTGCTATATAAAAACCCCACTATTTAGACAGATATTCCCCATACTTTTACCCACAAGCCAGGCTGCCTTAAGAATATTCTTTTCAAAAATCCAGGTTTTCACATGATTCACCTCTCAGAGTGGAGTCTGACTGCTGGGCTATGGGAAGACACAGATGCATACAGCAGTCAAATAACCATAAGGGAATCCCTCCCCTCTTGGAAGAAGGGTTTATATTCACAGATGAAATGTCTACGTGCTCCTTCTAGCAAGGCAAAAGTACTTACTATTTTGTCACAATCTCGAAGTACAAGAATAGCAAAGGATGTAATTCACACAAAAACACTGGGTGTGTGTATATACAAACACAATGTAACAATTATGAAATATTTTTTCCCAGATTATGCAAACATCGTAAATTCTGAATTTTTAAGGACTGCGTAGGCCTGCTTCCCATCCCATTTCACCTTTTTCCAGAACTACATTCTTTTAGTAATTTTGATCTGTAATATCAAGAAATAACTTCCTTTTGGAAAGATTTTGGGCAGAGAGAACCATGATAGAAATTGCTTTTAGTTTGTATGCTTTTTCCTCATATGAATAATCTGAAAAAAAATCTTCGTTTTTTATAATTATTCCTACTTTTTCTTCTAACAAAAGAACTTGCTGTATTTATCTAGGTTCTTATATAGTATCTGTTATATAACAATTTAAATATATTCCCAATATTTAAGCAGATAACAGCTGCTATCACAAACATTGCTTGCTATTGTCCTAAGAAATCACATAAAATAGCATGTAACTGACTTCTCAAAAGTCTGAGTTCTATTAAGATTTCTCTCAGTTCACGAGCACAGTGATTGACAGTTTAAGTAGGACATTTCAATACATAAGGACAGCCTTGAAAGACAAAAAAAATACCACTGAGCAATTACATAAACATTCAATAACTCCAAATTAACATATAATAACAGTCATCCTTCTATCTAAGTGGGAATATACATGACAGAAGAAAGTTCAAAATTGGTATCTGTACCTTGAAAGTATGAAGTAAGTGCTTGTAGCAGAAGGATCACCTTTGGAAAGAATAAAAATAAAAGGATAGCTTGTATTCAATAGCCCAGCATGTTGTTCTGGGTTCCAGATATTTTTAAAAAACCACAACACTCACACAAAAAAACCCAAACAAACGGGAAAAAAAAAAAAAAAGCCAACAAAAAAACCCCAACAAAAAACCATACGCACTTCAGAGTTCAACACTGATCTGACTACTAGTCTGATTTTTGGGCGCCTGTTTGCAGATGCGGTAGAGTTATCAATCCGAACAGACACACAATCCGGGTCCAATGTCACTTCTCCTCATTATGTTAATAGTTAATACATGCAAATGAAAACACTCTAGCAATTTGATTTCTTTGAAGATAGTTTGCATATTGTCTTAGCCATAATGACTGTACACTTCTCTCAGCCTCGATTTATGCAAGGGTAGTTTAGTTCATTTTTATCAGCTCAAGTTCATTTTGGCTGCTACTGGAATGTATGTGTGTGTTTCTTTTTTACCTTTCACCTAATTACCATTCAGGTACCATAAGCAGATTTTTCATGCTATTGGTGTTTTTCTTAATTAAGAAACAAATGAATTCTCCCTAGCAAAAAAGATGGAACAACAGAATAAGATGCCAGAGGCTGATGTTCTGCTTCTTAATTGAAGCTGCTCCATTGTTAGGTGTCTGTTATGAGAGGGCAGAAGTGTCAGGAGTTTATTGTGAATAGTATAAAAATAAAAGCATAAATAGTACTTTTAAAATTACAAATGAATACAGAAATAGTAGCTTTACAGGCATAACTCAACTAAAATGTTTTCCCTTCCTTTAGGAGGAGAAGTTCTTTAAGTATAAATTATTCTTCACATCTGGAAAGCCCCAGGTTCTAATCCCAGCCCAGAGTGAATCTTTTCTTTTTCCTTTGTCTATTATCTGCACCCTGCTTGTGAGCTCATGTTGTTCAATTAAGGAGGTACCTGAATTTACCAGTGAGAAGAATTTTGTTTCTTTTCCGTCATCCTTTCAGCAAAATAAATCTCTCTCACTCTCTCTCACTCCCTCTTCTTCCTGCCCCCCCTTCCCTGTTTCTAAATTGTACTTTTCCTTTAAGTGCTGGTTTTTCCCATGCAATCAAAAGATCAGCACCCCTAGCACTTGTAAGAAATTCATGACAGTATGCTAGTCAAGGCAATATTCCCCCACTGTAATTTAACAAGAAATTTAGAACTTCTAAGGATCGAGGCCTCCTAGGAATGCTGCATTCTTCTTTTAATGCATAGCCCATATAGTAAGGGTCACAGCCCCCTACAGCACATGGCACATGCCACAGGAGTAAACTGGGGTTTGAACACAGAGACTGAGAGCTCCTTTGGTCCTAGAGTTTGGAACCGTAACACAGGGTCAAACATCAGCATTAATCACAACAGCTTAACTGCAGAAACCACCACTGACATCTTATTTGTAATGAATATATATTAATTGTGTTAAAAACTGGAAAGTCTGACGAAGACTTCTGTGAAGTTGAGATTAAATCCTACCACTCCTTGTGCACACATAATCTCTATCTGTTTCCATAAGAATTGTAAGAATGTAAGAACTACAAAATCACTATCTCCCCCCACCCACAAGAAATTAACTCACTTTTCCATCCAGACACTTTTCCCTTCTGTAAAAGGAGAATGCCAGGAAAAGGATGAAAACCAAATGTATTTTTTAGTATGGTATTAACCATAGATCAATTTTGAGATAATCCATATCATAATGAAAGGAAGAACTGCATATTGTCTTGAAGAAATACTAATAGGGCTTTTCCCAACAGAGATCAATCTATAGAAAATCTTTCTGTATTTTTTCCTTCTGCTTTTATGCATGGTTTTGGACACACAAAATGCTGAATTTATTTTCTGTTTAATCAATCAATGCTATCATACAATGGGTTTCATCAATATTAAAACTAAATCAATGTACCTGTTGATGTAAAGTACGTGTCATAAGGCGGTGATAGATGTATTTTGAAATGGAAACTATGGAAATGTGTGAGCAGGACTTTTTTCCTCCCACTTCCTTCCTTTGAACATTTGCTGGAGGTTGTTTTTTTTCTCTCAGCCGGAGAAAGCTAGATCCAACACATAAAGCAAGTCAACAGTATGCTGCTTCTATTTATAAATCTTTGCTTTTTCAAAGAAACATACTATAATTTCAGATTTTTTTCTTCTTAAAGTATACAGAGATGCCAAACATCATGGAGAAATCAAAGATTTTATTTTGCTCGGTTTTCCTACTGATTTTATATACGCAGTTCCTTAAGCTTAACTGTTCTTGTTTTACACCATTTTCAGTGAGAAGAAAATCAAGCCGCATGTCAGTAGTTGAATTTCACACAGAGCTGTAATCACCACTCACAAAAAAAAAAAAAAAAAAAAAAAAAAGGCTCTGCTGGTAGTCTCCAAACAGGGAACAACAAACCTTAGCTCTTCACCGACTGGATTCCCTCTTTCTGCATCTCTGCTGCAGTTTCAACTTCATTTTTCCTCTCAATCAGTCTCTGACCTCCTCACATGGTGTCCCTGCCAAATTCTTGGCATTGGAAGTGAGGGGGAAGAGGCCATACCATAAGCGTGTTGATAATGAGGAGATAGAAATAGAAAACCAGCTGGATTGTCCTAATAAAGTATGTCTGGGATTCGGAGACACAACAACTCCCTGTTCAGGTCACTGTTCAGCATTTTAACCCTTTGCATTCCAGCTTGACCTTTCACTGATCTCCATTAAATTATTAAATTAACATTTAATATGAAATTGTACTTGAAAAATTCACTTTGATTTCAATGAGACCTATGACCTGCTTCTGTCTAACTGTATTTTAATTACGTAATTTTCGCCTGAGACATGCAAGTCGGTCCTGAAAGATTTTCTGCTCATTGTTTTCCTCCTTTTTTGGTATCCTAAAAATGCCAGTACTGTCATATTTGATCTTTGTTCTTTTGCTGAAGTATGTCTTGGGTGACTGATGCAATGTAAGAGCTTTCTAAATCTCTAATGTAATAAGTTATTGTTTCCTTTTTAGATCAGTTATTAAGCACTGGAAATAAAACAGGTGCTAATGCACACAAAAAATCTACCTACCTCAGTGACTCCTTAGTGCTAAGAAATCCCTGTTTAAGCTGATTTGATTCAATCTTTTACAGTATCACACTCCAGGAGTTCCCCATGCAGCCCTCTATTCATTTACAGCCCTGATAAGACTCTCTAGTAACAAGTAAAATCAAGAAGGGAGGAAAATAAACTTTGTGGGTTTGTTTTTGCTTCTTAGTCACATTTCAAATCTATTTCACAGAGCACTATCAAGCAAAAAGGGCACAAACCCAATGCCCTTAAAGACAATATAGGGTGGCCAAAACACTGTTTTTTACTAAGCTGATTTGTTCTTGCTATTCATTCTCCAGTGCCTGGTCATACAAAACAAAGGTAGAATGCCAGATGTAACAGAACTATTAAGGACAGTCCTCGATTTCTTGAAAATTTGCCATTGATTCCATTATGGCGTAACTTCAGCAACTTTGCTGAAAAATTTCAGTTACACAGCTAGAAAAGAAGTCTTCTGAAGCTATTTATAGAAATTGTGAATCAAAAGTTGTCATTTCCTGGCTGTTATGAGACAACGGTACTATATCTGACGATACATTTTAAAACAAAACAAAACAAATCACACTTGAGAAATGGCTAAGATACCACTAATAGTTTGTAGAGGGATTGTTTTTCACTCTAGAAATCGTCTTCAAAAAAGGAAAGTAATAACTAACTTGCAGATAAAGAAACAAATTTAGGTGTTGCAGTCACATTAATGAAGAAGAGCTAATAAAACGCTAGCATTCAACTGTTAGAAAAGTATTTCTTCTAAGGTATTACCTATAAATACATATCAATAATCCTATTTCTAATCCCTCAGTTGCAGCCAGCAGAACACCAAGATCCACTTTTTCTATCCATTTCTATTTACTGGCAATTTTTAAAAGTGCTTCGAAGGCCAACTGGGATGATGAAGAAATTTATTTATTGTTAATGTCAAAGACCTAGCAATCTCTTCTTGGGCCTGGCTTTTCTTTATTAGAATGATGTGATCAAGGCAATAGGTTCTGTCTCCCTTTTTTATTAAGAGGTACTTCTACAATTAGCAAACTCTACTGTAGAGACGAGTAAGGTTAAAAGTATTCCAGAAACTGTACTACATCAGGTAGAACAGGTCTCAGAGGCCCTGGGTTCTATTTCAGGCTCTATGGGGACCTGGGTGATAAGTAATTTCCAATCTCTGACTTCAAATTTTGCCAAAAACTGGGTATTGATATCGACTGCTCTTCAAAGAGGAAAAATACAAAGGAGCAAACTGTTATTACTCACTAAATGATAATGGAATGTAAGAGAAGTACACATAAGCCTCACACTAAAATGCAATGAAGTTTGTCTACAATTCCACCTACAGATTACTCTCTATTACTAGCCAAGAACACAAACAAAAATCTGTACAACACTCTGAATAGAGGATATACGGCCTTAGCATTGCGGCTTGGTAGTTTTCTTTTAATACTAGAAAGCACCCAAGAAAAAAACTGAAAGACCACACATGTATTATTGAGAAATTTTTAGTCTACAGACTACAGAATGCATCTTCCTATTACTCTGTCAAAATATAATTCCTATAGCAAGGTATTGCTATACCTATACCTATAGCAATGCTGTATTTCAAAAGAGAGTCTGTTAGTAACAACTGTTCTACTCCAACAAAGATTAAGTAATTATCATCAGATAAGTAACTACCCTCAGATACGAGGGATGAACCACTCAGTCAATCAAAAAAAAAAAGGAATGGCATAATAATCTAAATACATATTTGCCGTTATATGCAGGTTATCATCTTGCCATTGCTTAACATCTTGCCATTGCATGAACTTACAATTAGAATGAGCAGTGCATCATTAATGCGTAACACAAAATGAAATTCAAACATTTGTTCCACGTACTTCAGTACTAAAGTATTATTTCATATGAAATGCAAAACATTTAACACAGACTGTCCTGAAGTTCCTCTAACAAGATGCCTAATACTTAATTAAGCACCAAAATACAGACATCAGAGGTGCCTACAACTTTTCTTAACACTTGACATACAAACACACTCACATAATTCAAGTATGAAAATATATCTGAATGTAAAATCTATCAAAGCTATGAATAATTATGGCTTACAGATTTTCAGTGTAGCTGTATATAGCACAAACACGTTCTATGCTCTTCCCCCCCAAAAGGAGAAAGAAAAAGAAGGGGGAAAAAAGGTATTATGAAGTCTTGAATTCCCTGTGTTCGGTTATTCCTTTCTCTTTGCTCTCGAATGAGTGAACAGTGCTTCCTTCTTCATAGCACTTCCCTTCTAGGAAAAGATCGAACTCCCACCGATTTTTTGAGGCTTTTCTCATGTTTATAAGCATTCAAGTCATCCTTCACAAAAACTGAAATGTAATGTAAATAAGCAAGAATGCAATAGCAAATATTCAACATCTTACATGAGAAAAACTTACATTGTAAAAGCTAAAGCATAAAAATCAGGACCTTTTGTGAAAAATTTAAAAACAATGAAAGAAAAGAAGATGACCACATATGGGCATATGAATAATTCAATCAGAACTAAGTGTCGTGTGATAGCTTCGTTCCCATAAATGCATTTTATTTTCACTGAATCTTATATTCTATTTTTCAAAAGGCTGAGAACATCACTCACTTCCATGAAAAACTTTATAACCCTGCCAATTTTATTTCATCTCTGTGTCCATTCCTTATGAAGGTAATCTACAGAATTTCAAAATCCTTCATTTACAGTCTTGTTTTCTATTACTTCTATTAGCAAAATGATTCATGATTTTTATAAATGCAGTCCAGTTTTCCGTAATATGCATGCTTTCTTTGTAATATTATACTGTTATACATTCTGGTATGCTATAAATGAGAGCTATATAAAGCAAGTAATTACGTATACATTGAAGATGCATCATCCTTAAGGTGCAAAAAACCCCACCAGACTTGGCATTGGCCTTTGTTGTTTGTTTTGGTTTTTTTTTAAATAAAAATTTGTCTGGGCATAATAGTCTGTATGATGGTATCTTAAGATCACTCAAAATGTAAAACATCTGATATATATGAAAGAGGATATGAAAGAGGAACTTGTTTTGGCAAAGCAGTTCAAAATTTCAAAACTTAGGTTAACAGCCTTGGGGAGATAAACTGTGTATGATTGTGCCTATAATAGTGTAACATTAAAATCTAAGACACAGAACCTATTTCCAAGACAAAACTCCACACCATTAGTAGCAGTTTAATAAAAATAAGCAGTGCATACTCTTCAAGTTCAGAGGTTTCATTGTAGCTCCCCCTATTTATGATCTTGCTATAAAGTAAGATTTTAATCTCAAATGAAGTATTTCTGCAGGTCTTTTGGAAGACAGAAAGGAAAATCTTCTAAGAGCTATACTTGGCTATTTTAACACACATTAAAGTCCAAGGTATATAATGCATTTATATTATACACACATGGAAATTTCTAGTAAAAGGAGGCTAACAGTACATCTTAACGACAAGAAATGGACATGAAAAGAACCTTGATGCTACTCCTGATAGCACTAGATCAGGCCTATTACTAGCTGATTTTAGCAAGAGCTGTAGGGGTTGAGAATCTCTTAACGTCAGGCATCAGTATCTAATGCAAAAAACACCCAAAACAAACCAAATGCCATGGACTGAAAATTATGGACCACAGTAGGAAAACTAAAACTTACACTTTCATTTTACTATTACTGAAATGGAGGTGATGTTTCCAGGGTTTGTGTGTTTCAAGGGGTCTTCTTAAGATGTAGCACACAAGACTACTTGAAAAATTCAAAAGAATTACATCTTAATTTCAAGCTACTTGCTTATGAATGATATCTTTACCTATAGCATGTTTTTTTTCTTCAGACAAAATAAGTGTATCTTATACTAAATTGCTGTTATACATCAAGCTACATGCCTCAATTCATACTAATTCTCACATACATTGAGATACATATATACACACACATTTATTTAGATAAGTATAATTTTAACAGATTCTTAAAAAAGATACTGTTAGAAATAGTTCTCAAGTTCAAATTAGTAGGCAAAACACTTCCATACATGCAGACAAACAAAACTTTCTATTTAATTCGTGACTATTTAATTTTAGAGATTTTTTGCTGACATGACCTGTTATAAAGATGGTTATTCAAATCATTTCTTGCAAATATGAACTGCCATTGAAGAATCATGTATCAGTTCAGTTTTCAGTTCACCACAGAAAATAATAGTGAAGCCTCTAAAAAGATGCCAAATAATACCATCTGCATCTTGGTACTTTTAGTAACAGGAACATCTGTCCACTAAGAAATGGATAAAGACTAGCAAACTGATTGCGAAGGATTTTAAAATGTTTTTCTTATAACAAATCAATATTTTAATAATAAATGTGATTAGTCATCAACAATTATTTTTTATGTTTTTTAACATCCCTGTGAACAAAATCCGCTTTGCTGCACAACTCAGCGCTTGGGTAAATAGCATTCTGGAAGAATGCGGGGCTAGATTATCATAAAACTGTACCAAGTTAAAAATAAAATACAACCCAAAACTGCAATTATTTTCCTGATGGCATCCCATGAATCCGTATTCTCAAAAGATTTTCCTGTGAGTGCAAAAGTGGGTTTTCAGTTTCAAAGACAATTAAATCAGTGCACACTAGGTGTGATTCTTCTCTTGTGCTGGTAATGTATGGCGTAACATGTACCATGCCACAAATGGCTCCCATGACTGGAAACAACTTAAGCATCGCAACAGTAACATTCCAAATGTGTTTTTTTTTCTCATTTGTTTTATAATGCAAAGGCCATACCTTCAAAAACAGTGCTTTGACTGACAATCAATGTTGAAAAAATAAATTTAGCAAGAACTTGGTGGCGTAAGAATTCCATACCTTTTCACCTTCTTTCCTGACAGTGAAAACTTCTGAACCAACAGTCAAAGAACGTCAAAACGAATGTCAGACTAATCAGACCATTCACAACGTCCCCAAAGCACACTCCCACTTAAATGAGATCTCCTAAACTGCAGGACTAATCATAAAATTACACAGTCTAGCTGGTCTAAGTAGCCAATTGTTTCTCTCCACTTACAAGAATTGCTGATCTTGATTGTTTTAGCTACAAGACTTCCCCCACCCACCCACCCCCGGCCTTTTTGATTCACCAGCCCTGATTTTCCTCTTTGTATAATTAAATGGGTCTCAGTCGTACACCCTAGAGGTTTAAAACTCCCAAACAGGCAACAAAGCAGGCTCCATGCTCCATCCCTGGTCAGATCCAAGTATCATACTTTGAAGAAAAGTCAAATAAAGCTCTCTTCAGTTTTATTAAGTATAAAATTACATCTGGAAAAACTTCAGTACAAGCTGTTCAAAAAAGAACTACTTATTCTGTGATGCAACATGTTTGGCAGATTAATCCCACCTGAAAATCTGAACCCTATCTGCAAATTATACATGGGCTTTTACAGCTTATTTCAGACCACTTCTAGTAATGCTGTGAGAGCTCAGCATAACAACATATGAAAACCCAACAAAGTTTTGATGCTAAAGGGACGCATCATGATATTAACAAAAATGGAATCAGCTCTTAAATGCTTCCACAGCCTTGTCTTAAATCTGCGTTAATAAATACTTCTCTAAGCCTTGAGTTCTGTGTTTTAAAACATGCCTTTAACATACACCTCAAAAGAGGTTTACAAAATAGCCAGAATAAAACTGTGCATTTCTTGAATAAGACCTTTTTTTTTTTTATATTATTATTTCTTAAATGAAACAGGTCCCCAGAGATTAGACAGTAAGAAAACAACCTTTCTTGAAGTATAACTAATCACTGTTCAAATGACCACCAGTTCACCTACACCAATCACTTATTACTGGTAGCACTCCAGGTTATACTCCAGGTTCTTTCATACTGCATTCCAGCTATACTATCAGCAATACAGCACCTTGCAGAATTCATCTTACTGATATTAAGCCAGCAGCATTAGCTGAGACCCAACTGTCCTTTGGAGATGTGACCCTTAAAACTCAGAGAAAAGCGATACATTATAAGGGATTTCTAGAGAGTATCAAACTGTCCAAAAATCTAAATTCAAATCCAAGCTGTCCAAATTCCAATTCTGTGGCAGTTGTACACATTTTCATGGCTGCATTGAATTTTTTTTTTTTTCATTTAAAAGCTATTTTGTCTTGATTTTCATCTACACATTTTTTCCCCTTCTGTGACTATTACACAGAGAGTGCTAATTGTAAATGTCCTCGGAAAAAAAAGCCAAACAAACCACAGAAAACACCATAAACACTCAGCCGTTCATGGTATGGTCATAGATTGATAAATAATCTCCGTTCCACAAAAATACACTTCACATAAATTTATTCTAATGATATTTAAGTATACCATGCTAGTTGCTCTTAATCTAGTGAAAAATACATACTTCTGTATGTGAGGTACAATGTGCTATCCTGTACATAGTTGGTCACAGAATAACAATATTTCTCAAGCTGAAATGAATTTATCCACAGTTTCACTACAGTCCCTCAATATATATATGTAACATAAAACGCTCAATGCAGCTGCAGTGACAAATATACTGTGGAAACCATTTTTAAAAATCAGAATGTTTACAAATCATCTAATGCCTTGAATTATGATGTTTTAAGTAAATGCAGAAATTAAATAGCCAAAAATAATTATTTCTGTAATTCACTCATCCAACAGGTACACCCCCTCTGTTTTCGTTCCCTTCTCTCACAACTTACCACCGTATTTTTGTATTAATACTGACCAGATTACTTGGCCTTTCAATGGACCATGAAAAGTTAAGTCTTGTAACTAAAGAAAAACATAATCCAATGCCCCACCTTGTGGGAACCCAGCGTTGCCTGACGCTATACAGAAACCGACCTTTTTGTCCTTCAGACTTGCCTACCAGGCCGCATCTTCTATCGCAAAAGCCAAATCATCTGATCCCAAACTAACTGTCAACTGCTTGTGATGGTGGGGAAGCCAGACATCAATCAATCAGTTTTTATCAGAGCCACTCTTCGTTTTTCTGTTGTGCTCATCTTATCATCTGACCCAGTTGTAGCCCTGACTTCAGAAGCTTAAGTAACTTGATGACAAAATATGCGTCTGTTTGTCCAAGATGCACATTGTTAAGGAGTGCACTTGTATTTTTAGCAACTAGCTAATATTTTTTCCAGATAAACTGTCAAATAGTTGAGATTTCTCTCAGTTCTTAGGTTTTTTAGTGTTCACTGAAATACCATGATGCATTTTTGGAACGACTATTGAGCAAGTTTTGTTTTTTTAAAAAATAGAAATACATACGCATTTTCAATAAAAAAGATAGGCAGTTTCCTTAAAAACTAAAGTTATTTGCAAGCCAAGGGCCTCTCAGAGGTACTCCATCCTATTCACATACACAGTGTCATTCAATTGCATGCCACCATTATTTGTATGAATATGGATTATCGACACGTTAAAACCACCCCAGACAACACTACTTGTATGGACATACAGATTTTTCTCTTCTGCCTCCCACAGAAGCAGAGCATTTTGTCTGCGGCCATTCTGAAATGGACAAAGTACAATTAGCAGATACAATACTCAAATACCAATCTGATTGAAAGCTTTCAAAAATAATCTGTTACTGCTTCTACGAGCCTTTTCATACATGTTTATTAACTGAAGACTGTAACATTAGAAGGTGGGAGGCAGTGGGAGTAGATTTTTAAAATAAACTATTGCAACTTCAGCTACAATAATTTTACCATTGTTGTCATCGCTGGTTTCACAACTGTGTCCTAGTTTGATGCATCAGTTACAGATGTTTCATTTTCTTTGCATAAAGCAAATGCATTATGAAAGTCATTGCTGTACTTCTCCCAAACATTTTAGAGAAGAGATCTTTATTGTCATCTAATATGAAGCCTGAATTTGAAAGTGAAAAGTGAAGACAAAACCTAAGGATCTATAGAATATATGCATAATTTCAAGCAGATCTGACAATGTCTTTGCAAATTTTTTTTTTCCATGATATCTTATAAACATTAACCTTCAGCTCGATAATAGAAACATAATCAAGTATTAAATAGCAGGGTTCTAATGATGATCCCAATTACAGGAGTAAAACACAGCACTTCCTTTGAGGCTTGTGCTGCAACTACAGAAGTATAAACAATATGACCCTCTACAGAATTTCTTCTCAGCCTAAATGAACACCTCCGTATATCACCAGAAAAAATATTTTCAAGATTATTCCGTTTCAGCTCAGCAGAGAAAATCTTCACAATAGACACACGAAAAGACTTCTCTCACCATATTTGGGTCTATGAGGAATTTCTTATTTTACAGTATAAGTCATTCTCATGTTCTCATTAAAAATCACTTTTGAATAATAATTGCAAGTGTGTTTAAAAAGTAATTACATTTTTCTGTGTAATTTTTGCCACAAAAATATGTAGACTTTTACTTTTCATAGATAATATGAAAAGAAACATGTACGGCACAGGGGGCAAAACCCGAATTATGGAATTCCTCTGAACATAATGAAAACACTTAATTTAAACATAGTCCCTATTCTACTGTACATTCTAACTTTACATACACCAAGCTGTTACATACCACTTGCGGTTGTGTGTATTTTTAAGCTCCTATCCTATAAACATTTGCCCATTCATTTCAAGTATTACCATCAACAGGACTGTTTCTATGAATGAAGTTAAAGAGTTTGTTCCTTAAGTTTCTCATACACTATTTTTATACCTCCCAAAAAAGGGTTAGACAGATAGGAAACCCCGTAACATGGCAAATGGTGTAGTATTTTACTGCAGTTGGTATTCATACTTTATTATTTGGAAAAGAAAAATAGAAAAGTGTCTGGATTCAACAAGATTTTTATTCTCCTCTGCTATACTGAGTCTACGGTAAAAACACTGAGTACAGTAAAAAGGGCGTGGGACATGCAGTTATATCAGCTAATCGCAGACTGAAAGCTTCAAGTCTAGTTTTTTGGAAGAATAAAGCAACAGCACTCCAACTCATCTACGTGAATGCAAAGAGTAATGTATGACAAGAGTTTATAAAGAGATGTCCAAGTAATTCACTAACTACTAAAGCATTGTTATTTTCGATAATCCGTTACTAAATTGTATTCTCTCTGTAAACCTACTTAAATTGAACACACCTTGATTATGAGAGGAAAAGTTCTATAAAACAAGACAGTAGTGCTCAAAAAATAAGAAAGTTAAAGTTTTATTTACACACTTGCAGTTAAGAAATTGCATGAATATAAATAAAGAGCGAATAGAAAAAATAAGCCTTACACCAAATTAGCTCGACAAATATAAAAGGTTTCTGAGGTTTACTAATAAAAGCACCATCTCACTTCCTAAATATGTTTTAAAATCCCAGCTAATTCTTGAAAATGTTAAAAAATATTAGCATTTATGAAGGATGACAATGTTGCCTAACACACTTCCTGAACATAGGAAATATGGGACATATGAAAAATGAGAAGATAGACGGAAAATAACCAGGATAAGATTTATTCAACATCTGTAATAGGAAGACGGGAACATTTTTTTTGTTTAGTACAATGATTTTAACTTCTACAAACTCTTTTCATAGTTATGATTACACAAACAGTATCAGAAGCTATTAAAATGTAACTGAAGATTGTATACATTTATATCAAACTAAATCCCTTTTTCTTTTTTAAAAAAGAAAAATCTACTGTGACAACCGCCCGTATCTGCTACCAACTCATGATGGCATTACCCTTTCAAAGCATTAGATAAAACTGAATAATCAATGAGAAATGTCAATACCGAGAAGTGATTCCTTCTGCAGTGTAAGCTTTATGCAAGCATTCGGGTTTTGTTTGGTTGGGGTTTTTTTGTATTTTTTACAAGAACTCTTCTTCAATATTGCAAGTGTACTGAATTGCTCTTATTGCATTTGGGATTTCCCAAAACAATATTTATCTGCGTCTGTAAGACACACAGACTTTCTGTTACTTCACACACTAGGAATGAGAAAAAAATAAAAATTACTATCTAGCCAATGACTAGGAGGCAAGCATATTGATACTCTTAATCTATGTTTAAAATACAGCATGTCCTAAGGAACTATGAAACAAATAAATACACACATATATATTTACAAACAACTGGGTAAAGAAAGTGCACTTGTTTCTCAAAGCAAAACTTGTGCTTGTAATCATTAAGTCTTTAAAGCTCTGAGAACAAGATTTAACCGCACTATGACTATATATACTATGATGTCTCAGGTGCATTGTCTAAGATGAGGACTTCTAAGAAGCACTTAAGAATACAGAAGAAGGGACCTGCGACATGATAAAACAGCTTTATCAACATTTTATTATCACAAACTCATGAGATAATTGTATCAACTTATAAAACTCAAAAATAACTGTAACCAGACTCTAGCGGTCAGATTTTCCATTATGTCTATTTGCCATTAATTCAGGAGTGAACGGAACACTGATATTATTTCTTCAGACTTCTCAGACAGTTTTTTGAAAAATCTCTTAAGGGAGACTGCATAATAAAATATGTTCCTTTTACTGATTCACATTCTATGATTCTGCACTAATTCTATACTTATCTTTAACTAAGTGGAAGAAATCCTAACCATACATTGCATGGGAGAAGTAATATTACTACATAAATGCTACAGAATTTCCATACTTTCACTTTACAACCCGTTTGTTCGATGCACGAATTACTAAACTGAAAATAATCCTGACTACACAATTCTCCTCTACCATTGTGTCATCTCAAGAAGACAATCCGACAGTAATGGTAATGACACCCACGCAGACAAGCCTGTGGGCATTAATATTTAAATCTTACCTATCCCTTGTGATTGGAATTCAGCCTCTATTCACAAACAAAAACTAAATCAATGTTCTTAGAGTTCAAACTAGATCCCTAAACAGTTTGCCACTCTCCATGCACAGATAAGATAAACTTTCTTTGACCCAAGAGATGAAGTTGCCATGACGATCAGAGAGTCCACTTTCTATATTGATATTTTGCTGATGTAACAACAAATAGAACCAGATCCTAGGGCTGATAATGGTGATTAATTAATACTAATATTGATCCCTACAAGCAAGAGACAAGGCTATTAACTTGAAGCCTGAAAAGTCAATTGTTACCTGTGGCAGAGATACTAGCAGCTGATTTTGAAACATAATAAACAAATGTGCTATCTTTATGCTAATACCTTTAAAGGGGTACATCCCTTTCTCAAGCACAGTAATTTCACGATTCAATCCTATTATTTTAATTAAATCTTTTCATCTGCATCCAAAGAAGAGAAATGAAGATCAAGATTTCCAACAGAAGCCATGCAAAATGCTGCAAACTGAATACCTGTAACATGAACTACTACAAGCACTCTTAAAGAATGCAGTGCAAAGAAAGCTTAAGCAGACTTTTTTAAAGAATACATAATATACAAGTCGTAGGATTTTGAATAAAAATTGCAAACATACATTTATCTAGTAGGAAACCTATTTGGTCCCTCATTTGAATAGAGAAAAATAATAAAAACCCACAGGTGAAAGCCTCACTGTGAAGATAACATCCTTGAAGGCACATCCATGCAAATCGAAGAGCAAAACTGGCTTCGCCTACCATTTAATTTACAGGCTATATTTAAATTAACTGCAATTACGTCTTTGTGTTAGAGTGATTGCCCACAAACTAAATTTGAGACATACATACTGTTAAAATACCCCATCGAGAATCTATGAGATTCCTTCTTAGCCCTTTTTAGGAACAAATTTTAAAAGTCATAAAAATCATATGTGTATAATATGAAAGAAAAAAAGCTCTTTTTTAAAAACAAAAATCTTGTCCATCTTATAACTTGCTTGTCGTCTTACCAAGCAACGTAGAACAATTTTCTTCTGACTTAAATGGTGTTTTGATCAAAGAAGCCTTTTACTAGTCCGCTGTATGACTGTACAGCAAGTTTTCTTATTGGTAAGCTATCTTTATAGTACTCATGAAGTATATTTTATGCTTAATGGAAATAATTGGCACTACTGATGGATAGCTTGGTTTCCTCCTCACTTCTTTAAACAGAGCCCCATATGAATCCTTAAATTAGCTATTATACAGCTAACAAAAATAGGAATTAGTACACACCAGAAAAAAATCAAAATATCTAATT